>NC_060274.1:34032223-34332223 GCF_021613505.1 Equus quagga | reverse complement strand
CTCAATTTTTTGGCCTTTTCAAAATATTTAAATAATTTGTGAACGTGTTCCGATTTTAGGAAATGCAGCATCATCTCAATTAGCAATGCTTCTTGGAGGAAAGCCACCCTGATGATAGAGCAATTGGAGGCGGAAAGGCCACCCCCTTTGACTCCACATGGGCCAGTGGGAGAGGGAGGGATGGCTCTGTCCCAGGGCTGGTCCTTCAGAGTTGAAGGTAGGGGGTAGAGGACACCCCAGTGCTTGCATGGATCCTGACAATTTGCCCAGGGAGAAGTGGAAGTCAATTGCTCTGATGTAGCATAAAAGGTCAGAGGCACATGAGGCAGGGTATTCCACAGAGTGGTACCCAAGCCTAGCTCAGGCCTGTTGTCAAGAACGCCATGTCTGCAGATAAGTGAGACACCTGGATGCTCCTCTTCACTAAGGGGGCAAGTCCCTGCCCCTTTAAAGAGCCCTCTTCTTTTGCCTATGATGGACGCTATAGAGTTTTTATGCAAGATTGGTGACTAAGGACAACCTCCTGCCACCCGGGGGTAACCCAGGCTTCACCTCTCAGGCTTTTGAGGCAGTTGGGAAAGAGAGAGCAGTGCCAAGCACCTACGCTGGGAAGGGAGTCAGAGACCTGCACTAAAAGGCCTCAGACACCATGCCAAAGAGCCTCCACTTTCCTTTCAGGCAGCAGAGAACCACAGGGACAGGGCGCCATCACGTGTGCATTGCGGTCCCACCAGGCGTAAAGTCCTCCTGGAAGGGAGATATGGCTTAACTACTAAAATGAGCCAACTGGAAAATGAAAGGGCACCCCCTTCACAGGACCTGAATAAAATAAGCAGGGGAGTTCCCTTCCTTTCTGCTGTGAGGGGGGTGGGGACTGGGGTGGGCAAAGACAAAGATCCAGCGCTAAGGGGAGATGCGCAGTTTGGAAAGGAGTGGGGCCGTCCTGTGGGTGGAGAGATAAGAAGTGGGGCAAACACTATCCCAAAGGCTTTATCAGGCTGCACCACGTGGAAGGCAGCTGTGAAAGGCTCCCCTGTCTGTGCCTTCTGGGTGCTGGCCTTGGCTTGGCTTCACTCCGCTCTGTGACTCCAGGAACCGACGTGGGCACTGGAGATAACAGGATTCAGGACAGGCTTATGACTGAATGAATGAATGAACAGAGGACAGCTTCTAGAAGAAAGGACCAAGACAAGGACAGAGTGTATAAAGGTCTTGCAAAGGCAAGCAACATCAAGAGCCTGGACCTGGGTGGTGGCTGAGGGGACGGACAAGAGGCAGCAGCTTTAAGAACCATTCTGATGGACTCAGGACACTGACTGTCCGTGAGGACTGAAGGAGAAAAACAAGTCAACAAGGACTCTGAGGCTTCCGACCCAGGCAACTGGACTTGAAGAGGAAGAGCAGGCCTTTGAGAGAGGATAATGAATTTGGTTTAGACCATGGGAGGCACTTTAGAGAAGAGTTTTAACACCTTTATAGCCAAGGTAATCCATATTTATTACAAAAGCAAACATATCAAAGAAAACTCTGAAATGCAATTAAGTTCGTTTATTGAAATAACATAAACTGTGAGTAATACAGATTGTTTTCAGTGTAATATAAATGTCACACGTTTCTCCTGGTAATAAATGACAAAGAGATAGCCAGATGCAATGCAATAGCAGAAGAATCTAGAATAATAAATTTTATTACTGCAAGTCTACTTGGAGATCAGCAAACCCAATCCCATTTCACAGATGAGGAAGCAAGGACCAGAGAGGCTAGCATTCTCCACTCTACCAAAATTTAGGGCACTGACCACGTGCCAGGCACTTACTTGGTGCTGTGCATATAAAAGTAAACAGAACACGGACCCGTACTTAAGGAGCGCACAGCCAGGCTGGGAGTGCAGGCAGGTAACACACAGCCTGGTGAGAACAGCATGCTCAAGCCGCAAGGTGCACCCAGTCCAGGCCTGGGAGCAGCTCTCCGAAGGCAATGCACGCGCTGACCCGGGAAGGAGAAGCAGATGTCAGACAGAGAGCTTGTGACACAGGGCCCAGGAAGGCCGAGGCGAGGGAAAGCATAGTGCATTTAGTTGACCCAAGGAGTTCAGGTACAAGGAAATTCTAGTCCTGGATGTCAGAGACAACCATCTCCTGACGCCCAGTTCAGTGCTATTTTTAGAATACTCCCTGTCTCTTTAGGTCTATTGACAGGTATGTGACGATTCAGCACATAGATTAATACTCTTGCATAGAGAAAAGGAAGCATACATGGCTCATGCGTACCTGGGGATAGACATAAACATTTCCAAACCCTCTTGTTTAAAATGTCTCTTTAGAGGAACAGTTCCTTCGTACTGTAGCTGTTCATTCCCTCCCAGCTGGGTCATGCCATACAGCTCTTAAGCCAGAAAGGGATTCTGAGGGATGACTTTGTTAGTAGCTAAGGGAACATGGGGTGGGGGCGGCACTGTCAGCAGTGAAACACACCTCCCTCCCAAGGCGAACCGCCCCTCTGACACTCAGCCCTGTGTGCATCACGCAGAAGCGCGCACCCAAACAGGCTACACCACATTTGCCATCTCCTCAGTTCATATCACCACCTACTCTCCATTCTATTCCCTTCTGTAAACATAGCTTGAGTAGTCAAAATCATATATACAAAAAAAAAATCCACATCAATGTTTATCTTCCTAAAATTATGATATTTATCTCCAACGAAGATTCTCATCTCCTCAAGTCTCAAATCCCTTTCGAGCTGGGGCCGCTGGCATCTGGTGTCCCACGCTGTCATCTCTGCCTTCACGGGCTTACCAGGAGCAGTCCTCGCTCATCCTCTCCGACTGGGCGGTCTGGCACGTGCTCGGGGGGGTAAACACCGAGGGGTCTTTAATGCCCAGCTGTACATCAAAAAACCGCATGGACAATATCACACTGTAATTTACGGTGAAGGTTTCCTGGACAGGGTAACAATCCTTGGCTGTATAAATCCCAATCCACGTTTCATCTGTAAGAGGAGGGGAAGTCGACTTTTTAATATAGAAGATTGGCAAAATGTCTGTATTTTTTTATTGTGATCAGATATACATGAAATTTGTGATTTTAACCATTTTTAAGTACAGTTCAGCGGCATTAAGTACATTCTCATTGTTATGAAGCCGTCACCACCAGCCACCTCTAGAACCTCTCCATCTTCCCCAGTTGAAACTGTGCCCATTGAACACTAACTCCCATACCCCCTCCTCCAGCTCCCGGCAACCACCCCCCTACTTCCTGTCTCAATGAACTCGATGACTCTAGCTACCTCAGATAAGTGGAATCATTCAGTACTTGTCCTTTAGTCACTGGCTTATTCCACTTAGCATAATGTCCTCAAGGTTCATCCATGTTGTAGCAGGTGTCAGAATTTCTTTCCTTTTAGGGGCGAATAATATTCCATTGCATGTATATGCCTTATTTTGTTTATCCATTTATCTGCTGATGGACACTTGGGTTGTTTCCACCTTCTGACTATTGTGAGTAGTGCTGAAGATGAATATGGACGTACAAATCTCTGTTTGAATCCTTACTTTCGATTCTTTTGGGTATATGCCCAGAAGTGGAATTGCTGGGTCATATGGTAATTCTAGGCTTAATTTGGGGGGGTGGGGGGGAGGGCGGGAACCCGCTATGCCATTTTCCACAGCATAAAGGCCTGTGTTTTTGAAACAGTCTTGGGGTAGGCGTACTGGCAACAGAGCAGAGAAGAGCTTCACATCTATGTATAAAAGCAGACACAACAATGGAGTAGATCTGGTCACTGCGACTCTGGGGAGTGAGGCGAGAGAAGGAGAAGAAAGCACCTGATTCTAATGTATGCCTTAGACAAACGCCTTCCATGTCACTGGCCTCGGGGGACCAACACACGTGGGAGTCCAGGCTAAGCTCATAACAGCCAAAGTGGCAGAGAGGTACAGGTGGTGCCAGAAGCCTGCGGTGTTTCAAATACGATGCTTAGATCCTGGTGCTAGACAATTAGCAGAGTACATGTGGAGACTTCAGTGGGGTTAAACATTTCAATTAAGCTCATACATTTCCCTAACGACTACCTTCCTAAATGGACTTAAATATTTTTTCCCATCACACTCCCTGAGATGCATCACTTGAATACTTTCTTGAACCCTTACATGATCGAGCTGACTTTCTGTCGGACCACTCCTGGACGGTGATCTGCTCCTGGGGTCCCCCTATGGAGTACTGGTCCTCGAAGGTGGAGTTCTGAGGAATGTCCAGAGGATCCCAGGGCTCGGTCAGGGGGATCTTGGAGCACTGCTTGGTGGCTTGTTCGATCTGAAACATCACTCCATCCTTATAGAGCAAAATGTATTCAAATAATCTGAAAGACAGGTTAGAAGAGAACAGTGCAGGACTTGGAATTACGGACGCCACGCCTTTTACCTGCATAGAGGCCTTTGATGTAAATTACACTTAAAATAGCAAAAAAACAGTTTTGCTCGCTGAGCAATCATTTACTTATTCATAAACACTGATGCATGAACAACCTGAACATGAAATAATTAAAATTTTCAGAGGTCAAAACTGATTATTCATTGGACAATTATCGATTATGTACCTGTTATAGGCCAGACGCTGTGCTTAGGAGCCATACAAACCTGAGGAAGCCACAGCCCTGGTTTGTGACTTATCTTTGAGACACAGGAGCCCATGGGGGATCTGGCCCTTGGCACGGCTGAGTTATTCCTGCAGCACTAAGTCTATGAATTACAAAGGTATCCTACTGAATGTAGGACGGCAACACCCCACTGAGGATGGACCAGGCACTTGTGTGCCATTGTCTCGACTGTCAGTCCTGAGAAAAGGGCATTGGGGAGGTGTCGTTGCTCTGAGGACAGGCGCCCCTCATATACCGGGAGGAGGCTGAGACGAGCAAGGACAAAAGCCGGGGGAATCCCAGGCTGAATGGGTCCCCGTGAAGTTTGCATGCTCCCAGCCTCGTCTCTTGTGCCCCATGCACACCCCATGAGTGTAATGAGCCCGAGGTATTCTCAGTCTGTGGCTGGAGTCCACAGATGGCCCCGCCATCACCCTGCACGCTGTGTAGTCGCCAGCCCCGTGTCTTTCCTAAAGCCAGGCATTCTTGGTGTTGCATGAAGCCCCTGAGTTTCCATACATTTGACTGTCTCTCCAACACTCAGGCCACTGCTGCTGGTCCAGCAGACTGAGGGTGCAGCCCTGACCACAAAAAGTGAAATTTGCAGCACCAGAAGGTGAAGCATCCAGAGAAGTGGCTTTTCATGAGCAAATGAAGATTGAAAAACCCAACCATCTGTGGTATGTGAGACTCACTCCATTCCACAGCCCCCACGGAGGACACCTGTTCCCCATCCCAAGTCCGAGCTTAAAAATTATTTCCTTCAGGAAAAATTATGATAAATGATAACTGTCCATACGGTCAACATAGTACTACCATGAATAGTATGTTTCTGTTTACTACATGCTGGTATAGAAATATACACATGGCTTCATTTTATATATTTAGACATATCTATCCTGCTTATTCCAGAAGATATTTGAAATGGCTTACAAGAGTAAAACGCTAGCTCAGACCTTTATAAGTGGGAATGAATGCAGAAAGAAAGGACAGCGTTCATTTTATGCCAAATTGCTCAAAAATGGAGTCACCCTCTTATACTGTACAAGCAGGGCTCCTATCAAACTCTAAGCCCTATGGAAGAGTCTGGGCTTGGCTTGTCACTGTTTCCTCATGTCCAGTGAAGTCCCTGGCACATCGGTCTCAAGACTCGTGGAAGGAAGACAGAAACATTAGCATCAACTTCAGAGTACCTTCCATCAGTAATACGGGAATCTTAGTCCAGACACAAATCCTGTCCCATGATCTTCTTAACGACAGCAGGGCCCCCACAAAACACTGGTATTGTAGGCCCTCAGGAGTGGCTGTCTTCACTATTCTGTACTTTCCCAAGTTCCAGGTGTCGAGCCTAGAGAGTCATTCCTAGCTTTTGCTAAAACTCCAGTCATGTGCTTCTCAAATTGCAATGACTGTCCCCAGGAAGAAATGCAGCGGCTTGCAGGAGACAGGGGCTTCCTTCTTGAGAACAGCCCTGAGCCCCTGAAACCACAGGATCACAGAAGTGGAAGCCTGGCAGCCACGTTTGCAGACACCACCTGGCCAGCCTCAGCAGAGCTACCGGACCAGAGGTGGGCATCCGACCGGGGCGCGACAATCAGACTCCCTCCTTCAGACATTTGGAATTTTGACAGGTCTGCTAGTGAGTCTCTTGATGTGGCTGGGCATGTCATACGTCAACGCAGAAGCTGTGGGGGGCTATTTTCCAACCTGTGAACTGAGTAAGAGTAAAAGATGAAGCAGAGAGAAGCCCTAGCAAGCCAGGATTCCAACAGCTGTTCTGCTCATTTCTCGGATGCATTTCTTTTCTGAGGCCCAGTGCCTGGAGGTCCCCCTGCAGAGTTATGATAAGTTTCCTTGGTTCTAGTAAATTTTCCTTTTTCTGCTTGGAATTTCTTGTGTGACTCATAATCAGGACTCGTGTCTAATACAGTTGAGGACTCCACTGTTTCATCTCGAGCCCCGGTTAACAGCTGCCAGCACAGCTGTTCTGGGAGAGGCACAGCAGGGCTGGCTGCAGAACCAAGGGCGACGGATGCCTGGTCAGTCACCTGCTGGGGAAGAGGAGGGAACAGCAGGAAAGGAACACTGCCAACCTCACTGTTTTCCTGACGCTATCTCTGCCCATACACAGAAGTAAAATTTAATTTTAAAACGAGAATTCTAGACTTGAAACAATCATTACGAAATGTTAACATTTGCTAATTCTGGGTGGTCTGAACACAGGTGTTTGTTACGGTGTTCTCTGTACTTTTCCGTTTTCAAAATATTTAATTTTTAAAAAGGAGGGCATAATCTGATATTGAGGTTATGTTGACAGTTCCTGAAGTAAAAGAGAAAATATTAATTTAATAGGAAACAAAGTAGAACCGTATAATTTGTCTTTTCAAAGTCTCATGTGGATATAAGTGAGTCCTGCTCCATGTGAAGTTTTGGAAAAGAAGATTTTCATGATGCTGTAGTGGCTTGTATGTTTGTGTGAACATATCCATAGTTCAGATGTAAGGTTCTTCATCACAAATGGGACACAGGGTCTGCAGCCTGATAGAGCCCGGTCAACATGCAGAGAGATCAGCCAGGGTTGAAATGAGTCATCTGCCTGGGATGCTGCGCGGGTAATAACCAGAGACCCGAAGGACAGACTGACTTCAACAGAAACTGGATCCCAGGAGGCGAGATCAAAGCCTGACTCTGACGGGGAGGAAGCTGTGAGCATAGGAGTCACAGACCGCACCCCTGGGGTGCAGGCAAGCAAGGTGAGGTGCCGGAACGGGCGTAGAGGACAAGACAGGCAGGCCAGCCCTGGGTCAGCGACAGCGTGCAGACTCCTCCTAGCTGGCCAGACACCAAGCAAAGCACAGTTCCCTGGAGGCCTGGGCGGTGAGCGAGGTCAGGCTCTCCAGGCCCAGCCGAGAGGCCAGCAGACGGAGCTCTCCCCAGCAAGCTCACGCAGAGGAAATGCCCAGCACACCATTTTCCCTCTCACTTCATGGGACAAAGGATTTTTGTTGCTTTTAACAAAATTTGCAGGCTATATGGGCAATTTCTGTTGTTTCCTGAAAATCCATCTTCCTAAAACTCAGGCTGTACCAGCCCCACGTTTTCCAAAACATTAAAAGCACATTAGGTGGCCAGTTAGCTCAGGTGGTTAGAGCATGGTGCTGATAAAAGCATACAGAACTTTTATTTCTTATGAAAATAGGTTTCTGATTTTTACAAAACTGATTCAAAAAATTCAAACAACACAGAAATGGAAAAGGAAATAGAAATTGCCCAGAAACTCTAACTTACAGAAATAACTCTGCACATAGGTGTCTAGACATAAATTGATTTTTTAATTTAAAGTTTTATTTTTAACTGTGGTAAAATACACATAACATAAAATTGACCATCTTAGCCATTTTTGAGTGTACAGTTCAATAGTGTTAAGTACATTCACACTGTTGTGCAACCAATCTCCAGAACTCTTTCATCCTGTAAAACTGAAACTCTGTACCCATTAAATACTAACTCCGCATTCCCCGTCCCCCAGCCCCTGGCAACCACCCTTCTACTTTCTGTCTCTATGAACTCGATGAGTCTAGGTACCTCATACAAGTGGAATCATAAAGTATCTGTCCTTTAGTGGCTGGCTTATTTCACTTAGCATAATGTCCTCAAGATTCATCCATGTTATAGCGCATGTCAGAATTTCCTTCCCTTTTTAAGGCTGAATAATATTCCAATGAATTATACATAACATTTTGTTCATCCATTCATCCACAGATGGACACTGGGTCATTCCCATCTTTTGGCTCTTGTGAATTCTACTGCTATGAATGGGTGTGCAAATATCATATTGATTTTTCAGTATATGTGCTACTCATATTTTATAAAAAATGAGTGAATGTTATTTATTTGTTTTCTAACCTACATTTTAAATTCAAAAATTTGTCCTTGGTCTCCTTCCAAGTCGAATATAGATCCATGGAATAACTTTTTCCTAATTTATTATGAAATATTTTAAATTCACAGAAGAGTTGAAGGATTAGTACAATAGTCCTACCACCTAGATTCAACAACTGTTACATTTTGTCATATTTGCCTTATCTTTTTGCTAAATATTTCTTAAAAACAAGGACTTTCTGCCTCATGGCCACGACTTTCACACTTAAGAAATTAAAATTCATTCCCTAATACCAGCTAATATCTGGTCCATATTCAATTGTCCCCCAAAACATATTTTAAAGCTGGTTTCTTAAATCAGAATCCAATCAAAGTTCCATCATCACATTTGGCTGTTATATCTTTTCTCTTTCAAAAATCTGGAACACTACTCCTATCTTTGTTATTTTTAACATGGCCTTGACTTTGTGAACATCGCAGGTTTGCAGATCTTCCACATTCTAGATTCCTTTGACAGTTTCCTCATGGTGTCATTTAACTTGTTGCTCTAGCTTCTGTCACTCCCACAAACTAGACATGAGATCTGAAGGCTTGAGTAGAATTGGGTTAAAGATTTTTGGAAAGAACCTGTCATTGGTAAGACTGTGTACTTCATGTGGCATCACGTCAGAAGGCAGGTGATGTCCCACCTACTATTCAAGCTACTAACTTTGATCACCAAGTTATTGGTGGTGACTCCAGATGTCTCCATCCTAAAGGGTTTCCTTTTGCAATTACCAAGTGATTGGTGGGTGATACTTTGATGTTGGGAACATCCTGTTACCCGATAACTGTCACCTAATGGTAGGTAAAAGTATTTCCTGAAGGTTGGCATAATAGTACCAACAGTAGAGTAAATGACATCTATCTACCTATCTACCTACCTATCTATCTACCTACCTATCTATCTATCTATCTATCTATCTATCATCACTCTGCGTTCTGAGGTCTTTATTTATCTGATGTATGACAAACAGTTAAAGTCATTATTCTTTGTGATGCTCAAATTGTCCCAAGTTCCGTCAGTGGGAGCTCCTTCCAAGTGGTATTTGTGACTTTTGACATAACCCCATTAGTCTCTGATTGCTTCCTGGCTTTCAGTGCTCACCTTGGACTTTCCCTGCACCAAATCTGAAATCAGCCATTTCTCTGAGGAACCCTGGAACAACTCAGAAACGACATCAGGGCAGTAGATGTGCTCGTTGTCATTGGGACGTCACTACTTTGAGGCATTTCAGTGGTCAGAGTTTCCTACATTAAAAAAAAAACTAATTCATATTGATATTTCTAATTTAAATTTAACATGATAGGTTCCCCCCTACTGTTTTTGTTTTTATATTTGTATCTCGTTTCTCTTAAAATAAAAATCACACTTCCTAAGAACATTAGCAATTTCGCTTGCTTTATGCTGCGAAAGGTTTGAAATAGCGATAATTTGCTATTACACTTTTCTGCACCTTGCCTTTTCCACTCTCTATTAGAGATTGTCCTCATGCTTTTTTATGGCAGTACAATAGTTTATTGTGTGTAAGTACCATTGTTTATTTAGTCAGTCTCCTACTGATGAACATTGGGCTGTCGCCCCTCCTATGATATTGCCAAAAAGCCACAATGAATAATCATGTGCTGTTTTGGAAGTGTATATTTGAGATAAATTACTAGATGTGAAACTACCAGGTCAAAAAGCATTTTGCTAAATATTACCAGATTTCTTTCCATAGGGTCGTACACTTTGCATGCCAGTCAGCAATACACCAGAGTGCCTGTTTTCTTTATAGTCTTGCCAACAGACCATGTCGTCAAACTTGGATTTGTGCCAATCTGATAAGTAAGCAATGTTATCTGTCAGGGGTTTTTTTAAGAACTTTTTTGTGGGGATAAGTATAACATACATACAATAGAATGCGTCAATCTAAAGTGTAGAGCTTGAGAATTTTTACAAAGTGAAAAACTGGGAGCCCCAACCCAGATCAAGATATGGCCCCCCGAAGCCTTCCTCAGCAGCGTGGTTTCAATCTGCCTTCACCCGTTATCATTAGTTGACCATCTTTTCACATGTTTAAGGACCGTCTGCTCTTCTTCTTTAGTGAAATGACTGTTCATTTCTCTGCACATCAGCTTTTGGGGTTTTTCTTCTCAATTTTCTATACCTCATTAATTAGCCTTATTAATTAGACCATAAATCTTAGTCTGATATAAGTTGCAGATATTTTTTCTCTGCCATTTGTTTGTTGACTTTATTTAAATTGTTTTCTACACTGCAAAGGGTTTTACTTTTTTTTAAAATCAAACTCCTTTTATTGCTTCTGGATTTTCTCATATTTAGAACAACTTTCCCTACTCCCAGGTTATAAAGGAATTCACCCATGTTTTCCATTATCCTTGTGTGGTTTTATTTTGTTAACATTTAGGTCTTTAACCTATTTGGAGTTTATTCTTGTGTCTGGTGTGAGATATGGATGCAATTTTATCTTTTCCCAATTACTCTAACACCATTGATTAAGAAGTCCATCTTTTCCCCAGTGATTTAAGATGCCACCCTTATCAAAGAGCAATTCCAAGCGTATGTGGGTCCACTTCAGGACTCTACTTTATTCCATCGGTTGTCTATCTATTCATGCACCTGTGTCTCTAAACCCAGAAACTTAACAGTGTGTTTCATAAGCTGGTAGAATCTACTAGTCCTCCCATTGTGTCCTTCTTGTTTTCCAAAGTTATCCTAGATATTTGGGCTTTTTAATTTTTCCATATGAAATTTAGAATCAATTTATTTAGCTCCAAAAAAACTTTTTGGCATTTTGAGGAGGACTCAGTTAAATTTATATATTAACATAAGTAGAATAGATATCTTTATGACATTGACTCATCCTACACCCCCCCCAAAATCTCCTTCTATTCTTTCAAATCTTATTTTATGTCTTTTTGTACATTTCAGGAGTGTTTGAAATTTTTTTTCCTATAAAGATTTTGCATATTTCTTTTAAATTTATTCAGAAGTAGTTTATCTTTTGTTGTTGCCATTGGTTTTTCAGATGGAACTTTCTCTTGTTATTTCTAGCAGACTTTTGTTTATACATATCAAGGCTATTGATTTTTCATGTTAATTTTATATACAGCTACCTTCCTGAATTCTCTTCTTGTTTGAATTAGTTTTATTTTTTAGATCTGCTGTGTTTTCCAGATATACTTCATCCATATCATCGGCAACGATAGTTTTCATCTCTTATTTTCTAATTCTTTTGCCTGTATTTACCTCTCTGATTATATTGGCCAATAAATCCAACACAATATTAAATAAAAGAGAAATAACAGACATTCTTGCCTCCTTCCTGGGGTTAGTGGGAAAGAGGCCATGGTTTCAATATTAAGTAAATTAAGAACTATGCAGTTTTTATCATATTTAGGAAGCAACCATCAGTTCCCATTGAAAGCTTTCCTACCAGAAATGTTTATTAAATTTTGTCAACTGTCTTTCTCGAGACTAAGGAGATGATCACATGATTATTTTCATAGATGTTTATGGATTCCCTAAAATTGAATCATCCTTGCATTCCTGGAATAAGCCCCACTTGATCATAATGTATTCCTTTTTTTAGTGTGCTGCTAGATTTAGTTTGCTATTTGGGAATTTTTAATCAATGATTGTATCAATTTTCATAAACGAGATTAATTTTAACAGATGCATATTTCTCTTGTATATATGCACCACATTTTGCGTCAGTAGTCCCCTACTCATGACCACTTAGATTATTTCCACAAGTTGTTAATATTAACAATGCTGAATATAAATTGCAGATAAACCCTTTTGCCTCTCTGTGTTCATATCCCTGTGAAAAATTTACAGACTGGGATTGTTGAATTCCCATTTTATATTTGAAGAGATACTACTGTTTTCCAAAAAGTAACACTGGAATTTTTAACTGGATGTAGAACTTCAGTAATTTCTTTCCATTAGAAAAGGTACTAACAGTTTCCCCAACTATGACAAGGCAGGACAAAATCTTTCTGTCTAGTTTTCCTACTTCAAGATAAGGTTTACAGATCATGTGACTGGCATTTTAAGAAAGTTTAGGACAATTTATCATGGTTCCCAGTCTACCACAGGTGAGCTGTATGATCATAATTTTAATCTCCCTATTTCTCATATGTAAAGAGAGACCAAAATTTGGAAGCTTACAGCATTATTATGAAGACGATTTGCGATAATGGGTATAACATAGTTATATAAGTGCAAGGAATTACCACTTTGTAGGAAAGTCTGATCATAGTTGTGTTTATTATCATCAGTTAACGTTTAACAAAGAAGCTACTCATTTAACTTGCACACATAAGACTTGATTCTACTATGTAACAAAGAAGGGTTAATTCATCCAGGTGAGATGGAGAGAAGAAGGAGAGAGCATTCTCAAGTGCTACAGTGGGCCACTTTGTGGAAGACCTGGCAGGCACTGTCACCCTTTCTCCCTTGCCTATCTCTCAATATAGAGGCTGAGAAAATATACTTACTTCCTTTGTCTTCCTTGGAGTGAGGAGTATAATTGGTTCTGGCCTTGGAGATCTAAAGAGAAGTTCGTGGGGACAGGGAATACTCTGAAAATTTCTCTTCTCTCAAAAAAGAAGAAGAAAGTCCTTATGCTATTTCCTTCATTACCTATTTTAGAACGTAGCTGGGTAGGGATATAATGCTTGGAGTGGAGGCAGCCATCTTGAAGCCATGAGGCAACAAGTCAGCATGTCATCTTGCAACTATGAGCCAGACTCTAAGAATGGCAGAACAGATGAATGGAGAAGAACCTGGGGCCTTGAATATCCTGTTGAATCAGACCCAGGAACACGTATCACCAGATACATGTAAACAACAAGCATCCTTATAGTTTAAACCTCTGTTAGATTTTTCTGACACCTGCAGCTGAAAGCACCCTAAATGAAGTAAGTAAAAACCACTGCTTTACAGGTATTATCTATTGGATTCTTTACAACAATTCTCTGAGAGCCTTCCCTTCCAGAATGAGCAGGATTTGGCTAATTATAGAACCCGAAATATCAGAGCCTGGCCTGGGCGTAGATGAACTCAAACAGTTACTGCCTTTTTTAGCCAAAGGCAATTGTTTTTCTGTCCTGAATCAGGGTAGTCAGGAAAAAAAAAAAAACAGTCCAAGGCAGAGGTTATAGACCGGCAAATTCAGCTAGCTGACATGTTATTTGCTTTGTTTTTCCTTTTTTAAACAGATGAGAAAATATGAGACTCAGAGCATAACTTAGTAGTAAATAATGGTGTTAGGATTGGACTCAAGGTCTGACCTTCTACCAGACTCATTCTAATTCATTACCACTGTGCTCCTTGCCTCTCTCCACGGGGGGAGGGAATGACTCTTCCCATCTACATAGAACTGCTTGGCCATCCAAGATATATTAAATTACAGAAAAGGGAGTGACAAACATTATATTGTGATTACAAGAGGACTTTGGCTTTTATGGAAGAAATTGGACAAACTTTGGATTTGTTCAATATGCAATATAATAGATTAGTAATGCATGCCGGCTCTCTGACTCTCAGCAGGAAGAACTGAGCTGCGGCCACTTGCCATTCTGGCGTACATCAAGATTGAGTTACACCCTACAGAAATTATGAGACACAAAAGAAAAACACTATTTCAAAATTGTTGTGTTAGACACAAACTCATTGCGCAGTCTAATGCCAACCACATATAACAAAAGGAAAATTAAATTACTTGAGAATGCAGCCCCAGGGAAAGTAAAATCAAAAAATAATTATGTGTGCAATTTAAGAAGCTGTCAGGTGATGGGTCTCCACCACTTGGATTCTAGTTCAAAAGAAGAAAAGGGTGCTCAAGAAATTGGAAGATTTTTTTTTCCAAAAATGTATCTGGATGAATATTGGCAATGTGTAGGCATACATTCTTTCGTCTGATGGAAGATAATAAAAAAATCCTCATGAGACACTAGTTCAAGCTGACTTTTTTTCACCACCACTAAAAGAAACAGCCTCATTAGTACTGAGATATCCATGTCTCCATGGTACACAGTGATTTCTAGAACTACATAGCAGGGGGTATTAAGGAGGTTGGGGGTGTACAATGATAGTCAGGTTCACCCAGTCAGCACTATGCTTTTCAGTAGAAATATGTCAGTTCCTACCATGTTGAAATATAAACACACACACCCTTCCAGAAAACAGCGAATAAAACTAACATATAAATCTTATTTTTCACTTTCGCTGGGATTTGGCATGATACTGTATTTATGAAAAAAAAGGAATAATGTGTGACCACAAAGATAGCTTTCTAATGAAAAACATGATTATCAAAATAGAAAATGCACTGGAGGCAATATAAAGCAGATCGGGTACGGGAAACGAACAAATAAACAAAAAACAGAACAAAAAAACAAATAAACAAACAAAAAAGCAGCGAATCAAAAGGTATTATTCCAGAACTCAGGTGTTATTCCCGAACACCATAAAGTGTTGAAAAGGCTAATGAAAAGATAAGAAATTTGGGAGACAGATGTAAGAAAACCAATGCATGTAGGTAGAGAGAGATTCTACAAGGAACAGAGAAAAGAGCATCAAACCTCCAGAAAAAGCAGATGAAACTTCCCTAGACCTAGATATAACTGGAGATGTTAGTGGAGTTCAAGGATGATGGACACAATGTACAAAAACTTGAGCAGAAACAAAACTATTAAAACTAAATCAAAATTAGTTGGTAACAGACTTCTCTTCTAGAGCTCTAAAGGCCATAAAATTTTTAAGTCAAATACTATTATTACCCAACAAATTGTATACACCCTAAAATTATCGTTATGTACAACAGCAATAAGTAGACGTTCTCAGATATTCAAAATGTCTAAAATGATGAATGTATATCACCCCAGTAGCACCCTCTCTGAAGAAAATTAATCGAACCTGTTCTCTCGCTGGCTGAAATCTGAACGAAAATAAAGGATTCGGATAAATAAGAATATTAGTATAAAAGAAATTGCAGTGAATAACAGAAAAGTACAATAATTTGTTTCTTCTTAAATAGAAGACCTCGTGGCAAAGCTACTTAGAATTTGTACAATCACACGCACTATAAAAATTCCTCTGTGTTTTAACAAGTGAAGAAGTTGACCTTTCAGAGGCTTGACTCAGCATGGTGAAAGAAGGAAAGACTAGAAGCCATCCAAACACTTTAAATTCTTTTCAACATACTAAGTGGGACCTAAATAAATACTTGTCCTTTAAAAAAGAAGCCATTCTGGCATCAAAAAGCTAGATTCCCAAGCTTTATTCTCTAACTCCTTAAGCAGAACTGAGACATCACGAGGATGCCTACTCTAGGGTCCCAAGAGTAAGCCAGACAGTACCCAGAGCTGGACCAGGAGGAGAATCAGTGTCCGAAATACAGAGTGTGTGAGTAAGGGGACAGGTGGAGGGCTTGATTTGGAGGTGAAGGACTGCCACATCAGGAGGAAACACATAAACCACACCAGAACACAGCACCTGACAGGACATTACAATAGATATTAGATCTGGGCTAGATTCTCTCCCCACCATCCTTTGCTCTCAAGGGTGTGGGATGGTAGAATTCTCCACTGGTCCACTGCCCCGTTTCTCCTGAAATGAGAACTTCCGTCCTCTCATGCTTTCCCTACATTTGCTGCCTCTGCCTCCCCACTTCCACCAGGGCCCCCTGCTAAGAGTTGTCCTAGGGATCCTGAAGCAGGTGCTGCTCCCACTTGACTTCAGCCAGCTCAGCTAGCTCCACACTGGCTCAGGCATTTTCCTCAGAGGAATATCTGCCTTTCCCAATCTGGACATCCTGGCTCAGCAGCTTCTTGGTGAGACACTCTGGGCAGTAGGCCTTACAATTCCAGAGGATATTGAGAGATGTCTCAGTAAGGGACTAGGGAGGAATGTTCTAGAAACTTTAGAGTCAATGCAGATGGGCTGGCTCACCACAGTCTTCTCTGCAAGTATTTTCGAGCAGCCTCAGAGGGCTTTACATTCATCATGGCTGCTCCCGGATGCCACACCAACTAGTCTGGCAGTTCATAACTATATATATATATTTCTCATAAGTTGTATCGCACCCATAGCCAACAATGCTACATCAGACCAAGGAACTGAAGCGCCCTTTGGCCCTGTGCCACCATCTTCCCGTGCGCCAGCATCTCCCCTGGCTGCTTCTGAGATGCTCCAGAGCAGCAGATTCTCTGGGTTCTATGATCCGAATGTTTGTGTCTCCTCCACATTTCATATGTTGTAAACCTAACGCCCAAGGTGACAGCATTAGCAGTTAGACCTTTGGAAGGTTACTAGGTCACGAGGATGGAGCCTTCATGAATGGGATTAGTGCTCTTATAAAAGAGACCCCAGAGAGTTAGCTGGCCCCTTCTACCATGGGAGGATACAGCAAGAAGTCTACAACCTGGACGAGGGCCCTCACTCCACCATGCTGGCACCTGGATCTTGGAATTCCAGCCTCCAGAACTGTGAGAAATAAATTTCTGTTGCTTATAATCTCCCCAGTCTGTAGTATTTGTTACAGCAGCCTGAACAGACTAAGACACGGGAAGAGCTTGGGGCATTGCTTTGGTGACTCTTCGAGGGCAGGCTGGTGACTCCCACTCACCGGCAGAGCTCATACGCTGGAACTTTCCCAGTAGATCTAACTTTAGCCACAACAAAAGTAGCCTTTTTGTCCAGGGGCAGCTGCCTGCTTCTGTTTGGGCACCATCTGTCCGAAGAGTTTCTCCTTTCTTTGGAGGGTCTGAGGACAATGGAGACACCCTGCTGGGGGCCTCCTTCTTTGGACAGCCTCTCGATTCTAAGAGGCACTGCTTCTGAAGGAAACCATTGGTTCTTGGGTAGCTTTCAATGCCCACATTGGGGGAAATTCTCCAAAGTTGAGATTGAGGAGCAAAAGAGACACTGAAGACAGTGTTTGATGAGAGTACAGCTGGGGAGGGGCTCATGGATGAAAGGACACTGGGAATCCTTTTCTGGAGGTTGTGGTCTGCCTTCCTAGGGAGGTTCCACTACAACCTGCATGAAAACTGTTCAAAATATGGTTATGCAGTGTAATTTGATGCCAAAAATCATTATTAACAAAGGAGATACATAATGTAAAATATAAATGAATAATAAACTATAAAACCTTTACATAAATCTTTGAGTTTACTTTTAAAGATATAATTATGAGAAAAAGATAGAAAATACAAATATAGAATACTTGGAAGGAAAAAAGGTATCAGTATATAAGATGGAGTTTTTTAAGAGTTAAGAGAAAATCATGTACAAACCTATGAGGATAAATACAATCTTGATGAAATGGAAGATTTTCTAGGAAAATATAAATAACCAAAACTGACTCAGAATGAAGCAGAAAGTTAAGTGGATGAATAATCAGAGAAAAAAATCTTTACAATGGCCCACTAAGATCTCACATCTTTGTACTTAAAAAGAGATCAAAGAATTACTTCCTCAAAAGGAGCTGGGTCCAAATGGTTTCACGAATTAGTTTTTTCCAACCTCAAGGCTGTAGAGCATAGAGAAACATAGAAAGCTCCCCAATTCTTTTACAAAGCTATGAAAAATCTGACATTAAAATATAGGAAGGACAAAAATAAAAACTACAGGTGAAGCTAAATTGTAGCTATGAATTAAAAACAAATCTTAAAATACTAGCAAATCAAGTCAAGCAGATTATTAAAAGGATAATATATAATCAGAGTTTATTTCAGGAATGCAAAGATGGTTTAATGGTAGGCAATCTATTAGTACAAATCACTAGGTTGGTGAAATTTAATATCTATCCTAATTAGAATAAATTCTTTATAAAATAGGTCAGAAAAATATTTACTGAACATGATAAAGTATCTTTGTTAAACCAGCAGCCTATAGGTGACCTAACTTTGAAATATTAGAGAAATTCACATTAGAGTGAGAATCACACAGAGGGTGACATCACTGCAGGTATGTCATTTTGCCCTTGTGTTTCTTGTTTATCATATTAGAAATCACTAAAAATCATTAGACTCCTCTTAGGCATGAGTGTAGGAAACATGGACACTCATATTCTAAATGTGTGAATCCCTTTTCTGTCATTTTCTTAACTAGGAATTTATCCAAAATATATTAAAAAATGGTACACACATAATTGTACTCAAATCCAAAGTTATACATGTAGTTGTCTCTACTAGTGAAAAATAGAGGGCAAAGAAACATTAACTGTCCCATCATAAGGGACTGCTTAAAGAAACTGTGCTCTATCCATTAGCTCGAATAACACACAGTCATTAAAAATGATTCTCTTAAAGATTACTTAGTGGCATGAGAAAATGCACAATATTTTGTTAAATAAAAAATTGCATAGCATGTTTCCATTTTCATTTTAAAGTTGTATAAACAGGAATAGAAAAAAAATCCAGAAGCACATATATCAGGGTTGTTAATCCTGAGTGGCAGAATTATGAGCGATCTTTACTCTGTTATGCTCTTCTCTGTTATCTAGATTATCCACTTTGAACGTGTTTAATGCTCGCAATCCAAAAGCCATAAAAAGGGTATTTATTTGCTCAACAAACATTTATTGAGACTCACACCGTGCCAAGCACTTCTAAGTGCTGTGGATCTGGTGGTAAACCAGACTGATAACATTTTCCTCTCACTCCAGGGAAGAAAGACAGACGATAAACACCAAACGAATGAGCTGACAAGAAAAAGTCACATGGTGATAGCGTCCTGAGGAAAACAGAACAAGATGTGATGGAGAGCAGTTTGTGGGGAGGGGTTCGCTGGATGGTCACAGAAGGCCCCTCTGAGGAGGTGATGAGCTGAGACCTAAATGAGGAGAAGCCGGGAGTTCAAAGATGATAGAAAAGGCCATTATGAACCAGTATGTGCTATAGTATGTATATTGTACATCTAGAAAATTCCTAGGATATTCAGAAGATGTTAACAGTAGTCACCGTGGTTGGACAATTTTGGTAATGTTTACTTCTTTCTCTTTCCATATCTGTATTTTAAATATCCTTCTACAATGAATATATGTTATCATTATTACTCACTCACTTATTCAAAAAAATTCAGTCAGTCCCTGTTCTATGGTGCTGGAGATATAGCACCAACCAGATAAAAATCGCTGACCTGACAGAGCCTTACTTTGGGCGAGGGGAGGCGGGGAGAGGAGGAAACAGACTTAACAAATATTAAACAGTACGTTAGGTGGTGGTAAGTATCTTCAACGTATAAGGCAGTGAGGTGGGGTGTATAACAATGTGAAGAAGAGAGACAGTCTAATTTGGGAGTGGGCCACACAGCTTTTTAGGGAAAAGGCCTTCTAGGCAGAGGGAACAACAAGTGGCAAAGGAGTAAGCATGCTGAGGCTGGGGGCTGGAATGAGTGAGCCGGTGATGTGATAACGGATGGATGACGGAGTGAAGTCAGAGACAAGGTGTGGAGGGGGTGGAGGAGCAGATCCCATAGGGTGGCCGAGCCCTTGTAAGGACATTTACTCTGCAAAAGACAGAACGGCATTCGAGGGTTTCGAGCAGAGAAGTGACATATACAACACTTTTTAGCAGAATCACTCGGGCTACTATGTTGAAAACAGATCAAAGTGGGCAAGGGCAGAAATAGGGGGACCTGTTAGGAGGTTACTGCAAAAAACCCAGGCAAGAATGATGAAGGTTTGGACCAAGATGGTAAGGGGAGGTCAGATTCTGGGTGTATATCAAAAATAGAGTCAATAGGGTTTGCTGATGGATTTCTTGCAGCAAGTGGGAGAAAAAGAAATCAAGGATGACTCCAAGAGTTAATCCTGAGCAACTGGAGTTGCTATTAGCTGAGATTAAGAAAACCACGGGAGGAAGAACTTTTGTTTGTTTGTTTGCTTGTTTGCAGGGTTGGCATTAGTTTTGGAAATGCTGAGTTTGAGATGACCAGTAGAGGTCGAAATGAAGAACTCAACTGAGCATTGGGATGTGAGTGTAGAGATCAGGAGAGAGCTCCAGGCTGCAGATACAGATGTGGGCATCCTCGTGTAGAGACGTGTAGAGATTGTGTAAAGACGGCATTGAAAGCCATGACCTAAATGAGATTACCAAGAGAGGGGTATAGACAAAAAAGTAAGGAGATGGAAAGCCTGAGCCCTGGAACATTCCACCATTAATGGTCTTAGAGAAGAGGAGGAAGAGGAAAGGAGACTGAGAAGAGGAAATGAGGCAGAAGGAGGGAAACCAGAAGAGTGTGGTGTCCTGAAAGCCACGTGAAGAACGTATACCAAGATGGAGGAAATGACCAACAATAAAATGAGGACTGACCAAAGATCACTTGATGAGCAATGTGGAGCGCACTGCTCTTCACCACAGCAGTTTCAGTAGAGTTTTGGTGGGAAAAGTTTGGTTGGAGAAGGTTCCAGACAGCACGGGAGGACAGAAATGGGAGTTAGTATGAGATTTGCTTTAAGCAGAAGGGGTGAATCGGGTTGCAGCTAGTAGGATTGAGAGAAGAATTTTTTCTTTAAAGATGGGTAAAATAAAAGAAATTATAAAGGGGAAAAATAGAAGATTTTTACTGGAATTGGGGAAATATAAGACTATCGCATTAATTCCAGGAAAAACAAACCACTAATTGGTGGAATATTTTCAGGTCTTTGGGCACTTTGCCCCTGACCACCCTCTTCGAGGTCAGAATCAGAAAGAAACAGCTCAAGGTTATTGGAGAGAAGGAAAGATGTTTTCAGAGCAGTATGACAACCACCTCTGGCTTCTATTTATAAGTCAGTCTTATACCCCACCAGGCTCTTTACTCCCTTGGGCTCATCTTCCTTGGCACTTAATTTTTCTCACTTCTCACTTCTCCCTCCACATTCCAGCATCAACCCTCTGAAATCCTGGGTCAACAGACCCACTGAATCAAGACTCTTAAAGCAAACTTTATGTGCTTCCAAGAAAATCTCCTTCTTGAGGAAAAACTCAGTATTGCAAATCAGCGTGGTTTATTTTTCGAGGATCAAAAGGCCACAAGCAGCTAGACTTCCTGAGCTCATAAAAGAAAATGCTGGCTTCGGCCGTCGGAGATCAAGGGGAGGGAGGAAAGGCAAAGGAGACATTCTCCTGAAATTCTGAAAGTCGCGATTTCCTGAAACAAAAGCCCAATCCATTCAAAACAGGGTTCGTGATCAAATGAACTTGTTGAACGTTTCATACTAATTTACCTCCCCTAGCCGCATAGACATATTCTGAGGATTTATCCTGAGAAATGATGTTACTCTGAGAAGTCCAAAACAAACATCCGAAAAAATGTAACCTGACATTCCCTTCCTCTCACTGAACAATTTAGTCTAAAGCCACTAGGTAGGGCCGAGCAGGAGTGGTGTGTGCATGGCCTGGCCTGCACCACAAAGCTGGAGCGAGGTCAGGAGGGCACCTCTGCGGGGAGGGGGCATCGTAGCAATGTACGATTGGTTACCGACTGCAACTGAGTAAGGGGAGCCCATTTTCTCACTGTCTGAAAAAGGAGTTACAAAAATGAACAGGAGAAAACTAGAAGGAACCATGTGGTGGTGGATTCGAATTGTAAGTATTGGCCTAAATAACTCTATGGATTAGAATTGGAAGCTTAGAAATAAATATAGATGTAAATGTGTGTATAAATGAGTGAGTGAATGAGTGACTGTGTGTGTGTGTGTGTGTGTGTGTGTGTGTGTGTTCAAACCTATAGCCCCTTGCTCTGTCAATGGAAAGGGTCTGGGAGCAGTGCCACCCGTCAGCCATGAGCATAACTAGAGCAAAGATCTTGGCTTCCAAATATTACACTCCAGTAAAAGTATCAGAGCTTCTGGGGAAATGGCTTGTTCCCAGACTCTGGCAGGGAAAGTACAGATGCTCTTGGAATATCTTGTGGTGCCAGAATGCAAGGAAGTGCTCAAAGAATAAGAGAGACATGTCAAAGAGGCTGCCACTGGCCAAATCGGGGACAATTTGAACATCAAAATAAACAATGAGAGCAAATGCAATACAATGAGAATCCTTCAGTCCAGGCTGACATGAATAAATTGAAAGTTTAATGAAGAATGAGGTAAGTACATGGTTTTAAAATATCACCCTAGAAAATACTCACTAACTACAAAGTAAAAAAGTGTCACTTCACACTGAGGAAACCTTGTAGACATCAGTTAATCAAGTGATCAAAGCAAACCTTGGGATGCAATAAGAACAGAGGATTTCCTCCGTGATATTGCTACTATAGGTCAATAACTGGAATCTAATTATGAGGAAACATCAGACAAACCCAAATCGAGGAACATTCTACCAAATAACTGGCCTGTAATCTTCAAAAGGATCAAAGTGCAAGAAAGACTGAGGAACTGTTCCAGACAGAGACACACCACCAAACTAAACACAATGCATGAACAGAAACTGGGTCCTTTTGCTACAAAGAACAGGAAAAGAACAACGAGCAAAACTTGAATGAGATCCGAATTTCCGACGGCAGAAATCAATCCATGTTAATGTCCTGATTTTTATGGTCGCGTTGCAGTTATGCAGGAGAACGTCCTTGTTTGTAGGACACACTCAAGTATTTGGGGGTGTGGGGATATCAAACTGGCAATTCACTCTCAAATGGTTCAAGGGGAAGAAAGCTTGTTGCACTGTAATTGCAACTTTTCTATAAGTGTGAGATAATTTCAAAATAAAATTATATATTTAAAGAAATAAAAAACCTTATCCTGATTCTCAAACACGCATGATCGTTGAAGTTACCTACTGTGATAACACCCCCTGGAATTAATCTTCCACAGCAGATACCTGGAGGGGCCCTTCTGGAAGCAGTCCTATTCCGTCCCTTAGCATGCAGGCAGGCTCCACGGAGAGGAGAGCCTTCTGGGTTTGGGGCCAAAGGATTTAAGGGTAGCCTCTTCTTTTCTCTACCCATGAACGCAAGCTTAGCTGAAAAGGAGAAGGAAGAAAAAGAACTTTGAATTTATCTACACAATTTTAGAATCTATGTCAAGTTCAATCTATCACGGTAGAAACAGGAATCAGCCTGATATAATAAAAGTACAATTAGTGCTTTCGTGACATCACTTAATCTTATCTGTACCCAGCTTTAAGAAAGAAGGCCTAACATGAAAAGATGCTCAACATCACTGATCATCAGGGAAATGCAAATCAAAACTACACTAAGATATCACCTTACACCTGTTAGAATGGCTAAAACAACCAAAACAAAAAATAACAAATGTTGGAGAGGTCGTGGAGAAAAAGGAACCCTCATACACTGCTGGTGGGAATGCAAACTGGTGCAACCACTATAGAAAACAGTATGGAGATTTCTCAAAAAATTAAAAGTAGAAATACCATATGACGCAGCCATCCCACTACTGGGTATCTATCCAAAGAACGTGAAATCAGCAATTCCAAGAGACCCATGCACCCCTATGTTCATTGCAGGATTATTCACAACAGCCAAGACGTGGAAGCAACCTAAGAGCCCACTGACAAACTGATGATTGGATAAAGATATGGTATATATAAACAATGGAACACGGCTCAGCCATAAAAAAGGATAAAATTGTCCCATTCACAACAGCATGGATGGACCTTGAGGGCATTATGTTAAGTGAAATAAGCCAGATAGAGAAAGACAATCTCCGTATGATTTCACTCGTATATGGAAGTTAAACATGTGGACAAAGAGAACAGATTAGTGGTTACCAGGGGAAAGGGGAGTGGGGCATGGGCACAAAGGGTGAAGTGGTACACCTACAATATGACTGATAAATAATAATGTACAACTGAAATTTCACAAGGTTGTAAACTATCATAACCTCAATAAAAAATTAAAGAAAAAGAAAGAAGCCCTAAATATTATTTAGTATCAGCATTGTAGATATCATTAAAGTTAAATTAAAAGATGAAAAACACTGACATTCTGAGAAACTAAGGACCTTGTTGTAGTGAAGCCAGGATTAGAAGCCACGTTGTAGCATCCCATGACTGTCTAAATGGACGCCCGTGCTTTCTCCACTACACTAGGTGTGTTCTGTGAAAATAGAGAAGAGAGACGATATTCTGTTCTCCAAGAAATAGAATAGTCTGGGAAAACTGAGACAAACATGAACTGATGAGAAGTTGAATAAGAATCCACTTGCCGCTCCACTTAAGACATTTTTCCCTCTTATCTTTGACCACAAAAAATTCCCCAAACAAGTAGAAGTGGAAGTTGAACGGTCTTCTAAGATGTTATCCCTGATTACTGGTGCATATCCTCTTAACGCCTCTCTGCTCACTCTACGTCATTAATTGCAACATCCAAGCCACCATTTTGTAAGCGGGAGTGGTAAGTTATTGGTGGTCTAACCTTCAGGATCTACGCTGCCTCACCCTAAAGTTCAACATGTTGACTGAAATATGAAAATAATCTTCTTGCTTTCCCTTCAGTCTTCCAACTGTAATACTTGTGAGTTTAATCAAGGAGTCAGGAAAGATAGTTGGAACCAGAAAACAAAATAGTATCAATTACTAATATTTCCCGTTCTTTGCTAAGGCTTGTCTTATCTGAAGCTTGTAAAGTCGTTTAATCTTTTCCATCATCTCAGGGAAAAGAAAGCCTGGAAAATTCTAGTCATTCACAGTAACTATCAGTGAGATTTTCCATAACTATCTGGATGCAAAATAAAAATCTTAAGAAGTTGATCCAATTCTAAAATGAACTTCTCAACTTACTAATAAATGTGAAGAGACAACCCATCCATATTTTCTTCAAATAACATCTGGTTTCTTGGCCAGACTACTAATACCTGAAACATTTTCTGAGTTTGTCCCAACAAATCTATATTTAAAGAGCTTAAAAATGCATTTATGCACTAAACATTCTCTTCTACATCTGACACAGGGCCAGAGATGGAACTCTGAGACACAACCTTGCCAAGAAGTTGCAAAGGAAAGGAAGAAAATTTCCTTCTAAAAGTTCAACTGTGAAATCGACACTTGATGGACTGGGGCAGAAAAATGAGAAATCACCACCTGGGGACAAAAAAGCTTCTAGGCCAGAAAGATTTAGCCAAGACCTTACTAAAGATATAAGACACACATCTGAAGACCGTATTAATTGATCATGGAAACATAGAAGGGTTGCTAAGACAGACCTGAGCAGTACGCACCAGGCTCTGTGCAGAGCAGAGGGAGTCTGGGCCAGCAGCACTGGGGTGGAGTAACAGAACCAGCGACAAGTCGTGTCTGTGGTGAAAATGAATGGGTCACTCTATCTGGGCCTGATTACTCTGGGCTGGCCTGTCTTATTCCTGATGGAACGCTCAGCATTGAGCCTACAACCTAGCCTAGAGCAGGCAATCATTAGATTCAATGAATTTGCTCCAACTCTTTGCTCACAACCTGCTCATTATGATTTGGCTCCCCACATTGTTTGCCGACAGGGAGAGAATGACTTCGTCTTGTGAATGTGAGGATTCTGGCCCCCCAGCCAGCTACAGCACTCAGTGAAATGTACAGTTTAGCATCTGAGCTTGCCTACTCCAGAGTCAGCTCCCAAAGGAAGGGCCCTTGAGCGCACCGCCAGATCAAGTGTCTGAGCCCCAGGGCTGGCAGCCAGTCTCTGGGCCACAGTAAATTTACCAGGATGGTGACAATGGTGGCAGTGATGGGGACAACCATGGCCATATGCTAAGCACCTTCTGCACTGTGTGTCAGACACCACAGTTGTCTGCTTTACACTGGAAACTCACTGAATCCTTTACTGCTTGAACTCATTGAATCCCACAACAATCCAATAAATGAGGCATTATGAGTATTCCCATTTTGTAAATGAGGGAACCGAGGCTCAGTAAATGTTAGTAACTAACCCAAACACCCACATTAGGAATCTGCATTCAGACCCAGACTTGTCCGACTCTAAAGCCTAATCTTGTCATTGTGAACATACTCCCTCTGGGGGATGTACCCCATCCCTCTCCTGGCATCCTCTTCCCCCTCAGCAGTGTGCTCTGGGGCATTCCGGTCCACCCGCAACATGACTACTCCTCAGTTCCCCACGAACGCGCCAGCCTTCCCAGCAAGGCGCACAAAGAGGAGCAACCGAGCCCTAATCAGAAGTGCAGAAAGCCAAAGCCTATCAAAGGGAACAGCATCGCCATCCATTCCAGGCCATCAAAAGTCAAAAGTGGGGGCCTCCTCCTCGACCCTTCCCTGTCCCTCGCCATGCCCGCCCCATACCACCTAATCATTTGCACATCCTTCAATAAACCTCTTCAACACTTCCCAGCGCATCTGCCTTTCACAATCACCATTGCCACTGTCCATCTCTCACTGGGACCCCATAAAAGACCCCTAGGTCAGGTTTCTGTCTCCATGCTTGCTCTCCTTTATTCTCAAAGACACATCCAGTGGTCTTTATATTATCCAGTCATGGCATTCCACTGTTTACAAGTCCTCCAGTGGCTCCCCAATCCATCATACTCCCCGCTTCAGTCCTACTAGTGATTGGCCTGCAGTTCTCGGCGTCCTAGCCCGGCCTGCTCCAGAGTGTCCTGGGGCACACCCACAGCCCGGCACCAGTCTTTCCTCCACACCACCTCTGGTGGGCTTGTGCAGGGACTTTGGGACATGCTCATGTTTCACCTCTTCCAGGAAGCCTGGGTTAGGGGCCCATCTGAGGTGCTCTCATCACACCCAGCTCAGCCTTCATCTCACTGCATGGGAATTTTTATGTATGGTGCTCCACCCCCGGACTATGACCTCCCTGAAAGCCAGGACCCCACTCTGTTTAGACACAAGGCCTGACACAAAAAAAATGCATGTTGAATGAATGAATGAATGGATGGACGGATGGATGGATGACAGCCATGTATGTCATAGGTGCCAGAATCCACTCAGCTTCCTCATGTCCCAGCTGTGTGATCTGGAGAAAGTCGTTTAGTCTCCCTAGACCTCAGATTCTCTGTCTGCAAAATAGAAATCATAAAACCTACGCTGTGAGATTTAAACTAAATCATTTAATATGTGGAAAGTCCTCAGCACCACACCTACTATGTAATAAGTGCTCAAAGTTGGTGGTTGTGATTATTAATACTATGTTCTTCAAGACCTAACTGGAAGCATTCATGTTTCTGAAAGGCCTCATGGATACTCCCAGTGCCCCATGATGACTCAGCGGCTTCTGGACTCCTCGGCACTCATGGCTTCCTTTCTATGATGCATTATCTTGCACTCTTGAATATACTGCTTTGAAAGCTTCTGACACTTCCGTACTTTCTTCAAGATGCCTAATACGTGAACGAATGCTTTTAGGTGAAATATCAAGATTTGCCATAGATTTTACCACCCACTGGAGCCTTAACCCGCTGACATTCACATGGCACGCCTAGTGATGCAAATGCCACACCCAGAGGCAACACAAGGCCAAAGGAAGCACACGGAAGAACAGAAAGGCTGTGGAATTGACAGTGGTGATCCCAAACAGAAACCACGTCTTAAAGGGGTCAGAAGCGAGACGAGGTCTCAGAAACAGGGAGACCTTTGTCACAACAGATATGGAAAGGTAAACTTTCAGACCAGCGGTTAAAAAAAATTAAAGTATAGCCCCTCTATGGAATATCGCAGCCATTAAAAACAAATAGGGGGCCAAGTGATGAAATGGCCAATGAGAACACCTAAGCTATCAAGTTATATAAAAAAGATCCAGATAATATATGTTTTTCGGTCACGGTATGCAAAACTTGCTTTAAAAATTTTTTAAAGAGTAGACCAAAATTTTAATAGTTGTAACAGGGTGATCTGTTTGTGGGTGACATTTTCTTCTATCGATCCCCGCACCTTTTGGAGTGTGGTCATATTCCTTTAAAATACAAAAAAAATAATTGTTACAAAATATATATTCTGCGTGCCTCCCTGGCAGATGGCTCCTGGAAGAGAGAAGATAGCGCAGAAGACACGCCCTAGGCTGAAGGGGGCTCCACGAGCCGCGAGCCTGACTCAGCAGTGTGCGGCCCCCGGGCGACCTGGGCTGGGGGCGCCCGGCAGAGCCATCCCGCCCCTGCCGGGTTCTTTCCCGGCCCGCTCGCTGGGTATCACAGAGTACCCGCTGACTGGCCACCCCCGGTGGGCCCAGCCCTCCACCCAGCCCCCGACCGTGCTGTCCCCAGCGAGCCCCCTTGCGAAGTTTCTCTTTGGCAGGGAGCAGGCGCCGCGCAGCCCCGGAGACCTCGCCCCGGCCGGGTCCCCCGCGCCCCCCCGTGCCCCGCGTACCTCTTGCAGGGGATCAGCGCCTTCCTCTCGTCCAGCACCCGCACGCGCTGGTTGAGCCCGTCGTACGAGAGCAGGGCGCGGCTGTTGCGCCCGCTGCTCTGCCGGTACAGCACCTGGCGCCCCTCCCACTGCTGCGGCGCCTGGCACGGGCGCGGCGTCCCCGGGGAGCCCCCGGCCCCCAGGCCGCAGATCCCGCTCAGCGCGCAGACCCAGAGGCCGCCCAGCAGCCAGGCGCCCAGGGTCCCCCGGGCCACGCGGAGTGGGGCGCGCCCCGGCATCGCGGTCCCCAGCGCCCTGCGCCCAGCCAGGGCCAGCCCGAGCCCGAGGGGGCGCCGAACAGCCTGGGCGCCGAAGGCGGCGAGGCGCGCTCCCCTGCCCGGTGCGGGAGTGCTGTCCGCGAAGGTCCTGCCTGTGCCCGCGGCGGCCTCCACCGCCCTCGGGATCAGGACCGGCGAGGCCGGGGCGCCGGGCCCAGGGGCCTGGGAAGCCTCGGGTGGATGGCGCGGGAGGTGTTTCTGCAGGGGGCCGCTGCCCGCTGTGGCTTCTGTTTTCACTTGCTCTCTGCTGCCAACAGGAAATGCAGTGGCAGTGGTGCCACTAGCATCCTGAAGGGCATCCGGGTTTTAAAGGGAGAGGGGGCGGTGAGAAGGGACGTGTGTCTCTATCAACCGGAGTGTTCAGCAGGTAACCACACACTCGGGGACAAATTCAAGGTCGAGAGTGGGAAAGCAGTGGCGCTGCCCTTGCTGTGCCCACAGACCTTGCTCCTATGTCAAAATGCCACCTTCTTCCTCCAATTAAAAATGGAAAGAACAGTGCCTTCCTGAAGAAATGATACGAGTCATTCATCATGGCCATTTCCCAGGCCCTGCTCCCAGCATAGAGCCTAGGGCACTGGGGGATAGGCCCTTCTCCTTGGGTATAGGACTCAGGGGCATCGCCTCAAGGCCACACTGGCAGTGAGAGTACTCCTCTCACCCATCATCTGACAATACCGCAAGCCTAGAGGTTGTGTCTCAGAGCTTAGTATCTCCAAAGACGAAGTTAACTGGGTTTATGTTTTTGTAATGTTAGGACCTATAATATGGAATCAAGAAAAAAGAAGGCCTTTTTTTTTTTTTTTTTTTTAAAAAAGACCCTTGTTTTCCAAGTTTATAGCTTCTTTTCATTTGATCTGCTTTGCAAGGCTGAGGAAGAGCAAGCCAGGGGAAAGCGGGAGAGAACATTCCCGGGTGAAGGACACGAGGACAAGAGGAAAGGAGTGTAGAGTGGAGTTCAAGTAGGAGGCAAAGGGTCATCTGGAGCCAGGTCACTCAGGGCCTTGAAAGCAATTTTAAGGATTTGCTCTTAATACCAAGGGCGGTGGGAGCCATGGATAAATGTAAAGTTAGGGAGGGGCGTCAGCAGGTACATGCCCTAGGAAGCTCTCTCAGGTGTCAGTGTGGAGAATGGGTAGGGCAAGGCGGAAGGCAGGGAGAAGGAGGAGGAAGATGTTTGGCTAATCCAGACAAGAGACACTGATTATCCGAGCTAAGGTGGTGGTGGTAGGTGTGGAGAGGGTGGAACAGAGTTGGGAAGGATTTTGACTCGGAGGGAAAGGTTTCTGGTTTGGGTCACTGGGAGGTCAGTCCTGAGTAAGGAAAGAAGATAAATCAGTTTAGGATTAGTTCACTTTGAGATGACCATGGGATATGCAGGTGGAAATACCCAGGGGACAGTTGGACAAACCCTTCCAGAAACCAGCAGGGCTAAGGGTCTGGGTTTGGAAGCCATTGGCATCTAGGTGGTAACTTAAGCCAAAGAGTACAACAGTGCTTCTCCACGTGGGGTGATGTTGCCCCCCAGGAGACAGCTGGCAATATCTGGAGACACCTTTGATTATCACAATGGGGTGGAAGGCAAGCTGTCACTGGCATCTAGTGGGAGGAGGCCAGGGATGCTACTAAACTTCCCACAATGCACAGGACAGCACCCCCACCCAATGAAGAATGATCAATGTCAATAGTGCTGAGGGTGAGAAAACCTGGAGCAGTGGGGAGTGTGGAGAGCGAGAAGAGGACTGAGGACGGAGCACTGGAGAACTCCAGAAGTTTAAAGGATGGGCAGAGAAGCAGGCCCTTGAAGAAACTGAAAGGGAACCGTCAGAGAGAAGCCACTGACCAGGGGAACTTCCTCAGTCACGTGAGCTTTCGGCAAGTCAATGTTGAGCACAGGGTAATGGATTGAGTGCAAAAGCCGAGCAGGAAGAGGGACGCTGGTTGACAGAATCTCCTGATGAATCCCTCAGTAGAAACGTTAGGGACAGACAGCCAATGGACCTACTCGGGTAAGTAAAGAGCTTTACGGAGAAGGACTCTTAACTTCTCCTCCCCCTTTCTTAAAGGACATGCCATCTGAGGACATCAGAGTACCTGAAATGTTGTGACATGGTACTTCCCAGTTAAACAAATGCAGCAGGTTCCACTGGCTGCAGAAGTCTGAGCCCTCTCCACGTCGGCTGTCTTCAAACAACTCTCAGGAGAGGGGTAGGGAATTCAGCTGTGCCTGAAAACTGTATTTTTTTCCCTTGTAGGAATTCAGGCTGAAAATATTTTCCACTTAGCCAGAGGTTTAGACCCATTGGATTTTACTGCTGGAAACGGCTTGAGATGTCATCTGGGTTATCCTCTTTGCTTGATATTTCATTAGCCTGGCTTGGCACCTTTGGAACTTGAGATCTTTCCTGTGGAAAACTGGAATAGCTCTCTAGGTTGACCTGACTGCATCTGGATGCCCTGGGCTTGCCCTAAATAGAAGTGAACTCCTTAGGTAAATCTTGAAATGTATTTGTCTCACTTATCCTTTTAACTTACCATGTTTGATTCATTATAAAAAAAAAAAAAAATAAGATGATACCTGTACAGCACGTAGCACCATGCCCAGCCCAGCATAAGTGTCAATTGGGCTTTTTGCTCCTTGGGCTGTTTCCATTCTCAGTCTTGATCAGAGTCAAAACTAAATTAACTTTGTGGGTCTAAGCTTTAGAGAAAAAAACTTGTCTGCCTTAAGTTCAGATTTCCAGAAACTATGTTTTTAAAGATTAGCATTCAGAGAACATGTTTTCATATTCTAATGCCCTAAGAAAATATCATATACCAGAAATCTTACTGCCTGAAGATTGATGTACAGTCGCAACAATAAAATCTCCCTTTTCTGTGGATGGCTGAGCCAGCAGTGGGTTTTACTATTTCTTCCTAATAAAAATGAGATAAAAGAAAAAACAAAACATACATAGTTGCTTTCCATGGTAGACAGCTTCTTACTCAATTTAAATAAGTTTCCAAACACATGAAAAACTAAGATTTTAGGCTGCTGGGTTGGAAATCACTTGGCATGAAGGGGATAAAATCTTTCAGACTGTGGTGTCCAAAGTTTTCTTTGTTTTCTCCTGGTTTCATTCATATTGGAGAGAGGAATAGGGAGTTGAAGGAAGGGGGAATGTCGGTTGATGGAAGACATTTCCCAAACTAGAAGATGCTATTGCAGTTCTCTTCCTGGAGCAGGTACAGACCAAATGCCATTTTGGAAAAACCTGAGCCCAAACTAATGTCTACTAGCCACAACAGTAACAAACCCCCTACGGGGGGGGGGGGGGGGGGGGGGGGGGGGGGAGTGTTTGTTTACGTAACGTGTCCATACATTTTCAACAGTTACCGAACCACCACCACCCCTCGCCCATCCCGCCTCCCCTCCGCCTCACCCAATAGTCTCACCACTCACCCCCTTCTCATGCCCCCTACTGGGGAAAGCAAGTGTGTTTCAGAATTAAAGGGCAGCAGAAGTTCCCGCTCCCCTCCATCTCTCTATTGGGGGAACCTATAAGGCAGAAGGTGCAAAGTTCAGCGTCAAAAGAGCGTCTTGCTCTCTCTTGAAAGTCTCCCTTGGATCCGGTGTCCAAAACGACTGCCAGAGGCTCTTTTTCTTGATCCGAAGAAAAAGGACTGGCCAGACTAAAAAGGAGGGACTTTGGTGGAATGCAGGATCCCAGCCCTGGGCTGTGGCCCGGAGGAGATGATGTCACCGCTTCTGCAAAGTGAGGGCTGGGGGTGGGGCGGCCGAGGGGGAGCCCGCGCCGCGCCTGCAGTTGGCAAGGGAGCGTTTGGAGCCCACGTCAGGGGAGGTGTCGGGATAAATAGGGTCGTGCAATGGCCGTGGCTGGCTGCGCTCGGAGCTGCCGGGTCCAGGACTGGAACTGCCAGGGCGGCTTTGCGCCCGGGAGACCGAGGGCTGGCGCTGCTCGAGCTCTGTACGCCGGACGGCGGATATCCCCGGCCGGCCCCCGCGGCCCCACATCGCTGCCGACGGGAGTTTGGGGAGACAGCCTCTCCTGTGCCCTGAAGGACTGCCTGCTCGGAGAGGAGAGAGCGACAGACTAGGGGGGGCGGCAAGAGAAGGGCCCATTCTGCCTGTCGGGGTCGCGGCGCGGGACAGCAGGGCCATGCTCCTCTCCATCCTGACCGCGCTGTGCCTGTGGCTGCGCCTGGCGCTGGGCGTGCGCGGCGCGCCCTGCGAGGCGGTGCGCATCCCCATGTGCCGGCACATGCCCTGGAACATCACGCGGATGCCCAACCACCTGCACCACAGCACGCAGGAGAACGCCATCCTGGCCATCGAGCAGTACGAGGAGCTGGTGGACGTGAACTGCAGCGCGGTGCTGCGCTTCTTCCTCTGCGCCATGTACGCGCCCATCTGCACCCTGGAGTTCCTGCACGACCCCATCAAGCCGTGCAAGTCGGTGTGCCAGCGCGCGCGCGACGACTGCGAGCCGCTCATGAAGATGTACAACCACAGCTGGCCCGAGAGCCTGGCCTGCGAGGAGCTGCCTGTCTATGACCGAGGCGTGTGCATCTCGCCCGAGGCCATAGTCACTGACCTTCCGGAGGGTAAGGCCCAAGGAAGGACCGAGGGGGCTGAGGAGGCACCCTTGGCTGTCGCTCCCATGTGAGAACCCGGCGGCCACACCTACAGCAGCCAGCGGGTGGTCGGTCAGCCTCCTATCCCACTTCTAAGGGTTGGAGGAGGTGGGAGGGGCTGGTGACTTCTGGAAAAGTCTGGCTTCTGTATAGGGAGCTGAAGAAAAGTGTCCCATAAGGGGGGGGGGGGGGGGGGTGCTTATAAAAGGAGCCATTGGGGACATCTTCCTTTACAGTAATAATAATGATAGCAGCATTAGCAGTAAACAAGTATATAGGGTTTTCCAGGGCCTGAGCCAGCATTAAGCCCTTTACATGCATCATTTAATCCTTAAAACAATCCCACAGGAAGTCTCCATTTAGTGTTAGCTCTTGAAAGCTCTTTTTGAAACAGCAGTAGGAGTCATGACTCCCCACCAGGAGTGCAGTTTGTAAATCGAGTCACCCTGGAAAACTGTGATGTCTGTTTCACTGTCTTTGACCAGGAGCCACCATCCGTGGCATCGTAGTTAACTGGATCTCCGCTTCCGATTCCTTTTTTTCTCTTTGGTCATTTTGCTGCTTTTCTGGGAAGAAGGAGCAGGTTTAACTCCACTGCTTGAAATGAAGCCTAAGAATGTTTTTGCATTCTTTTATCCTTGACTCAAGTTGCTGCACATTTAAGAGATTATGGTGTTGCTTTAGTCTAGTTTATGAAGCTATACCTCAGACCAATGCCCAAAACGTGAAGGAAGAGAGCTAAAGTGAAGGGAGAAATAGAAACTCCTCTCTAATTCGGAGTTTGAGAAAAAAATATATTTATTGCTTAAATTATGTAAATGATAGAGGGTTATGCTGGTTTCGGGTTATGGAGCTGTGTTTCTGCACTGCAAAATGTGAGGTGGGGATTCCGAAATGTTCTGGTTGTTTTGATTAGTGTAAACTAACTTGGAAAATCAACGTTTTAAAATGGATTTGGGAGGGAGTGAGGTACTCTCTCCAGGTTGGCTGTGCGTATCAGCCAGGTGAAATGGACGTGCGTTCACATCCGTTCCTGCTGGATAGGCAGGCTCGCCCCAAGTCTTCTTTCCTAAGCCCAGGATGTCTATACAAAAGGAGCAGTCGGCGATCACACACCATTTCTACTCTTGAGTATTATTTTCTGTGATGCTGTGTTAGTTTATGTCTCCAGGTGGTTCCTTATTCCAGCTAGGTGAACAGACCAAATGACTGACCCCATCCATGTGGCCCTATGTGTGTTTCAGACGTTAAGTGGATAGACATCACGCCAGACATGATGGTACAGGAGAGGCCTCTTGACGTTGACTGTAAACGCCTAAGCCCAGGTGAGTTCTTTATCCTCAAGTTTCTCTCTCTTTCTTCTCCCTGGAGTGATTTCTGAACCCTTTTCCAACTTTTTGTCGCTCTTTTATCTTCTTTAGACCGGTGCAAGTGCAAAAAGGTGAAGCCAACTCTGGCCAATTATCTGAGCAAAAACTACAGTTATGGTAAGTTATCTGATGACATGATTCACTTGGGGACTTGGCACCTTACAAAGCCAGGTCTGCTAGTCACAAAGTAAAGAGGGCTGGTGATTTTTCTAGTTAATTAGTGGGTTCTCGATGGCACAATAACAACTGTAAAACTTCTTGCTCTTCTGGGTAAATCAAGTGAAAACAAAGTAAATTACCCAAGGGACAACAGTGATGTGGATGAGATTATAAGGTTAACATCATTTCCTTGTCTTGGTGAGAGGTGCGGCTCAGCCAGGACAGCACACCTCACTTGTTCTCTTCCTAAGATTTCATTGCTGTGGGAAGGATGGGCGAGTGATCCAGGAAGTGGATTATCTGAGGCCCAGAGGCCCAGGAATTAAGAACTGCAGTGTATCTTTTTACTTATAACTAACTACAGATATTTAACATATTAAAGAAATTGTGGGAATATGTTACTCACAAGAACCTCTTGCTGCAAGGATTGTCATAGCGTAAATGCCCTCTTCTTTCTTATTTGAAAGAACAAGTCAGCACTTCTTTCAAAGAACAAGTCAATCACGCTATTTTGAATATTTTAAATAAACTGGATTGTACTGTCATCCTTTGGAAGTAAATTTAATTAAAAACACCATCTTTTAAATTGTCTATTTGGGCTATTTTATGTTTCTTTGCATTTCTTAAATTATTTCTGTTGAAATAGAAACTCTTTGGGGAAAAATGTTCGTTTTATTGGCTGACTTAGTTTTCTATATTTCAAACTGAAATTTTATATCTTAAGAACATTTATATTATATATTCCACAATATATAAAAGGAGGAAGGATGGAAACATCATGAAAGGAGGAAGATCATGGCAATATAAAAGTCTGAAAAAATAGCCTCTAATTTAGGTTTTCAGATTTGCGAATTGTACATAGCCAATGTGGGTAATTCAACCAAAAAAAACAAATACACTATCTTTTCTACTAGCTTTTGGTGGTTGTTTTTTGAAAGCCTGTTCTATGTGGATATTGTCGTAATCTGATCTACTCTGTCCCTCATCTGACATTATCCAGTCTTAGTTACTAATCTGAGCTTCACTGTCATGCTGTCCCCTGGGGCATCATTGCCTCGTACTGACTTTGATGATGAAAACATTTTCTATTTAAATCCTTTGGCTCCTTTGTAACCGGCTTCCTAGGATGGAATCCAAGCAGGTCCATACTAGGCTGATTACAACTCCACAGCAGGCAGTAATAGCAAGGGACCAAAAAAGCCAGAATTTAAAACGTGACCAGACACACTGACATTAGCAGGCATCTGTAATAACCGTTCTACCTCTCCTCGCCACAGACCTCACTGTGACAGTCTGGGAAATTAAAAGATTGAGAACAGTGATCTTCACAGACTCCTTCCAGTTCGAAAATGTTACGACTCTATTAACTTCCTCTGGAACAGCACAGCGGAAGTTCAAACATCAGATGGGTGCTTGAACCATACAGACTTTAGGGTGGCTTCTGAATCTGAGAATATATGATTCTCACTTCAGATCCTCACAAAGCAGAATCTAAACAAATATTTGTTTCTATGAAATTTTTATTGACATTCTATGTAACTAAATTTCCTAATATGTTTTTGGCAATGACAACAAAAAGCTAATTTTAGAATTATAGAATTTTAAGGCTGAGAACCCTATGGCCAGGAAAACCCTATGAATAGCAGCAGAACACTGTCTGATACAGGGCCGGAAGATAAGAGGATGGTGCAAATGGCCAGGCAGGGTTCCGCTCTGCTGTACACAGGGTCCCTAGGAGTCAGAATCGGCCCGTAGGCACTAACAACATCAAAGGCTGAGAAGGTTCCTCTGTTCAAACCCTATTTATGGCCCAATGAGGAGCAGTCACCCACCCCAAGGCAGAACCCAGACTAAGCCCGCTTGTCAATTCGCTTTTACATCTTGCAGCCCGATTCAGAACTTTCAAGACAATGTTGACAATATGGGAGGCCTTACATTTAGCGTATGATTGTGTGGGCTTTTTTCTGCCTTTGGGCAGCTTGGACATGACCATAATTACAGGAGTGATTCTTTAAGAGAGGCTCAGGAGTTGGCACGAATACACCATCCTTATTTTTCTCCAAAGGCTTCAACAACACTTGTATCGATTTTTAAATTGCAGTCATTCATGCCAAAATAAAAGCCGTGCAGAGGAGTGGCTGCAATGAAGTAACAACAGTGGTGGATGTGAAAGAGATCTTCAAGTCTTCTTCCCCGATCCCTCGTACTCAAGTCCCGCTCATTACGAATTCTTCCTGCCAGTGTCCTCACATCCTGCCCCATCAAGATGTTCTCATCATGTGTTACGAGTGGCGCTCACGGTAGGCACGGAGGGGCAGAGGAAACTGCCTACAGCTTACGAAAACGTGAATCCCATTCAGCAGTCATGGTTAAAAAAAGACAGCACTAGCTTTTTAAAAAGCAGTTTTAATAGATGCCTCCGTTGGAGTATCATGTATCCTAAATATCAATACTTCACAGAATTAGGGAAAAGTAGAAGTATGAGCATTTGGATGGAATCTTTAAAAGTCAGTTTCAGAATTCATTAAATGATTTCAAAAGCTTATAGGCAGATAAATTACTTTGAGTGAAACCAGTTCTTTTCAAATCATTCAAATCAATCTTAGTGTGGCAAATACTGAATTTTTTTTAAGGTCTCTTTAATAACTTAGAGATCAAGTAAAGACAGCCATTTGAGTGTGGACCTACAGTTCCACAGAGTTTCCTTATATACTCTTAGTTTGCAATATTTGTTTGCTAGAGTATTACGCACACACGTAGGCACACGCACACTCACACACGTACATACTCAGATCACTAGCTAGGAGTGGGTGTCTCCCCACATCTCTTTCCTTGGCATCTTTTTATATATCAGTACATTCCTTATAATATAAAAATCAAACACTTCAGCATAGGTTCCAGGATGAGCCTCCTAACTTGCTGTAATACTCTTCTCCAGCAAAATAACTCATTTTTATATAACAGTTCTTCCCTTTGATTCTCTGCCATTAATGCTCATCTGTTTCTTCTAGATACAGCTCAAGACTCTATTTCTCCAAAACACAAAAACAGAAAACAAAAACCCACCTTTGGAACTGCCGTCTCTTGAATTCTTTCTTATTCTGTGCTCACTCGGTCCTTGGTACCCTCCACATACCGTGTCGACCGCCTGTGGTCTTGGCTTTACAGCTGTTCTTCCACTCGTGTCTCTAGAGCAGCCGCATGAATGGATGTTGAATGGATATTTCTGGGCTCGTCTCTTGCATGGCACTTGTATCCACTACAGTAGAAGATGCAGTTCTGGGGAGGTACCAGGTGGCTAGTCATTAAATTCTACTTGGACAGATAAATGGATTATAAGTGAATTAAATAACAGCTTTCCTGTCATATTTCCCAAGTTACTTTATGGATTTAATGTAATTCTCATCAAAATCCAGGAAAAATTTTTTGGATGATTAGGATTCCTGTCTTCACAAATGATGCTAATGATCATTTGGAAGAATAAACTGGTAAGGGCGTGAAAAGGAGATTGTGAAAATAAGCAGGATGAGAGTAAATTTGCCTAATGAAACATGCAAAACTGGTGTCATGCTACACTCGTTCAAACCATGTGGTGCAAGAGTCGACAGGTAGCTAAACTAAACCAGAGGAAAAGTCTCAAAACAGATTCTAACGCATAAAAGAGCTTATATTATGAAGGAAATATGGCAAATCAGTAGGAAATTAAATTATTATTTAGTAAGTGTTGCAAATACTTTATTTGGGAAAATAGAACACGTTTGCACTTTATACTGTACCGTAAAATAAATTTCAAATGAATTAAAGAGAGAAATATTTTTAAAACCTAATCAAAGAGGATAAACTTAGGTAAATAAACATGTGATATCTGAATGGCAAAACACTTTGTAAACATAAAAATAATGTCAGAAATCACAAAGGAAAATGTCAGTACACATATTTGTTGACATAATATCACGTACATAAAAATCACATATAAAAAGAGAGAAACAGAAAACTTGCAACAGGTATGACAAAACAATAGTAATCTTACTCTATGAAGAGTTCATATAAATTAATATTTTAAACATCAAGACTACACTATAGAAATGTGTGTAAATAAATCCATACAGACAAGTTCCAGGAGAAGAGATACAGACAGTAATTAAACATTAAAATATTCACTTCCTTAATTCTCCTATCCAAATAAAAAGAAGATCCCACTTTTACCTCTTTTTTTTTGGCAGAGCACATAGTTGTATATTCTAGTTGTAGGTCCTTCTAGTTCTTCTACGTGAGCCACCACCACAGCATGGCTACTGACAGACGAGTGGTGTGGTTCTGCACCTGGGAAGTGAACCCGGGCTGCCAAAGCAGAGCGTGCCAAACTTTAACCTCCATTTTTACCTCCTCTTAATGTTAGTGAATTGAATGAAAGTTCAACTATTTTGAAAACAATTTGGCACTGTGCATTGAAAACCATAAAAAAAGTATACTCTTTGACTCAGTAAGTCTACTTTCAGAACTCTGTCTTAAGGAAATAATAAGCCAGTGCACACCAGTATATACACAAGGCTATTCAGTGCAACACAGGTGATGATAGCTAAGCAAAAGAGGGAAGTTCAACGGTAGAGAAATTGTTAAATATATTACGGATATCCATAGTTGTAATATTATGTGATATTAAAGTTATGTTTTTAAGTTATTCTAATTATATAAGAAAATGCATATAATACAATGATAAAAGGAAATGTGTAGTATGACCTGAATATACAATGTGATCTAAATATGTGTATATAAGTACAAGGAAGAATGAAAGGAAATGCCAATAAAATAGAAATGGTTGCTTGTGGGGTTAAGGGTTATTGAAGAATTTTGTTTTCTACAATTCTTTGTATTTTTCAACTTTTGGCTTTCATAATCAGAAGTTGCTTATTAAGATAAATTCCTTTTTTTCAGGATGATGCTTCTTGAAAATTGTTTAGTTGAAAAATGGAGAGATCAACTTAGTAAAAGATCCATAGTAAGTATAATTAGCAATACTATGAAGATGGACTTAAGTATGTGTAAAGAAATTTTATATAATTTGGGAATTCTTCACATTCTTTCACATCCAAGCTATCATAGGTGCCAGCAGTGACAGCAGAATTTGTCTTTGAGTAGGCAGTTAAGAGTGTAGCTATTCTAACTCACCCTATCACTATACAAAGCAGAATCTTTCCCTGTATTTAAAATAATTTTAAGGCCTTTGTCAAAATAAGTCATATACAAAAGGCAATTATTTTGTGGCCAAAACCATGATTTTAGTGGTAACATCATAGAAATATTGGTAATTCAATTAAAGGAGTTAGAATAATTTTTTGCCCAAAGATGTGAAATCATACCAGAACTAAATAAATCAGATCATTGGTTTGAAATTTTTAAAGCATCCCCTCTCCTGAAAATATGGTTAGAATTATTCAGGAGAATTTGTGTTTTCAGGTTTCCAGAAGGCACTGCTGTTGCCTGTGTCCTCTTAGTTTGCATGAGTAAGAATTCCCGAGCAAGGGGAGAGGGCGTATTAATCCTGACTTATGGAGAAGGTAGTTTCAACACAGCCTCTCTACGTCAGTGCATTTCTGAATAAAAGAACCAAGCACTACTGCTACATCTGGGCTGGAAACTCATGAGCTGCTCGGGAGCATGCTTAGTCTTACTGGACAGGAGATTCTAGCAGGATTGGTTATCTGGTTCCCAAGACTGCAGTAGATTAGAAGCATCAGTGTAGACAGCAAGTCCACCACGAGGACCTGAGACTGTGGAGAGGAAAGGAAGCTTTCAACAGTCACAGCTGTTTGGGCCATTCACTCTGGCAGCAAATGCTCCAATAGAAGAATACAAAAGTATCACCATGTGATAGCAACATACAGTAATGAGCTGATTATTGAACAGACTAAAATGGTGCCCTAGGAGGATGGGGACAGTGTTTTTCGTTTCACTGTATTTCTGTTGCCTAGAACCACTCCTGGCCTGTGGTCGTGCTCAGACGTTTTGCTGACTGAACTATACTCTAACCAAGTCGGGACACGTGTTATAATAAAAAGCACTGTCTATTCAAGCAGACTCATTTTTACCTTTTTCTGTTACCTGCAGCTATTTAGAAAGCAACTCCTTTTCTATGAAGGGAACTTGACTATCCAGAATGACTCATTTCTCCTCACTTCTGGGTAGCTAACCCTTGATTGAGGATGACTACATGTGGGCGGGGCTTCTGTCTTCCTCTGGGTGTAAGAGAATTAGGTGAACTCATAAGTGTGGTAAGAGACCCCTGATTCCTAGTGAGGCTGGGTAAATTTCTGCTTTTCGCCGTGTCAGAGCCTTTGTTAGAAGGCATTACTGTGTGGGCACGTTGCATTATAGGGCCTGTGGGAAAATTTGCACAGTTAGGGCCTGGGATTCTACAACAGCTCTGCTGAATTTGAATCCCAACTCTGACAGTCACCAGCTGTGTGACCTTCTGCAAATAACCTGGGTGTGCTTGTTTCCTGGTCATGACAAGGGTGTCCACCTCGAAGGGCTATTGTGAGTTTCAATGAAATGAATGCATGTCAAGACTTCATCGTATATTATTGAGCACTTCCCAAACCATCTGGTTCATGATACGTGCTCAACAAGGTAGGGTAGCTATTATAATTGTTGTTGTCGTGATTGACATATTACAGTGAAAAAACGGTATTAATTGGGATATTAGTTTAACAGCATAAAGGGGTGAGATGTATTTACATGTTTACAAATTGCCTCCCAGCAGTGGGAAGAGAGGCTTCAGGAACAGCAGAGAACAATCCAGGACAAGAAGCGAACAGCTGGGCGCACCAGTCGTAGTAATCCCCCCAAACCGAAGGGAAAGCAGCCTGCTCCCAAGCCAGCCAGCGCCAAGAAGAACATTAAAGCTAGGAGTGCCCAAAAGAGAACCAACCAGAAAAAAGTGTGAGCTAACTGCTTTCCAAAATGGGGACTTCCTCTCAGGATGAGGCCAGGCAGTGCCCAGACGGCCTGCGGAAGGCCACACGCCCCTGCCTTAACGACTGCGGTACCCTCCGTAGACACATCTTGCAGCACTTTCCTTAATGATATGCTTCAGTTTTTCTTTTTAAGCCGCCACAAGCCATAGTGGTCAGTATGTCCTTTGGTGGGGAAGGTATATGAAAGCTGGTGGGGAAGCTTCTCGCATTCAGAGTAGCCTGTGAGCATCCTCTCCGAGATCTCCACGTGGGGAAAACGTGCTTCTGTTGTACCGTTTGACCTAATATGTGCATTGTAAAATAAATGCCATATTACAAACAAAACACCTAGCTTTTTTTTGGACAATATGTTTTGCTTCAGTTTGACTTCGGTTGTTAGAATGTTAGTGATATTTTAAAATGTGATCGAAAATACAGTGCTTCTAAGGAGGAGAGCAAGAAGAATGAATGTTTAAAAGATCTTTATGTGTAGGGGCCGGCTGGGTGGTGCAGTGGTTAAGTTCACATGCACCCCTTCAGCGGCCTGGGGTTCACTGGTTCGGATCCCAGGCGCAGACCTACACCACTTATCAAGCCATGCTGTGGCAGGCATCCCACATATAAAGTAGAGGAAGATGGGAACAGGTGTTAGCTCAGGGCCAGTCTTCCTCAGCAAAAAGAGGAGGATTGGTGGTGGATGTTAGCTCAGGGCTAATCTTCCTCAAAAAAAAGAATAAAAGATCTTTGCATGTTTACTGTTTACAGGAGAATTTTTGTAACGAAAGGGCATTTTTGAACAATCTAGAAAAGTAGGATATGGAAAATTGTAATGAGTTTTTTTTATAAAGAAGACTTTCTACTCTGTTTTTAGCTAGAAAACTCAGAAAACTAAAACAAGAGCAATGATAAATATAGAAAAGGGAAAGGCAGACACGCAGCACCTGGACACTTGTTTTCTGGTGACCGTGCTTAGTGGAGATGCTCTGATTGTACAATCGCCGTGCTTCTCATCAGTACCCTTGAAGTAGGACCAGAAACAGATATTGTTTCTCCTTTATGATTTGGGTAGCGGTTAGTCAACTCCCAAGTCTTTTACACCTGTGGGTGCGGTACTCATCTTACGTCCCAGGACATCCTAGTGTCTTGATGCCAAACCTGAGAGAATTTTCTGTCTGCTGATTGCTGGTGCTTACAAGGGTGCCGTGGGCTGAGGCCGGAGGGCCAGGATCCAATCACCACTGCCACACACCAGGTCTGCGCCTGGAAATGGTGATTACGGTCACTGGTCCACCCACTATTCAAAGATGTGGAGGAACAATCTGAAAGCTTAAGAGTAATTTCTCTTCTAAATTTACCATTGTCCCTGCTTCTCGGAGAAAGGGTAAGTTACCTATTGCATTCACACAAAATAATTAACAAATAATTTCATTTCATCTCTGCAGCCATTGAGACACAGAAGTGAGGGTGTGGGTAAGCCAGGGGAGAGTGGAGACAGAGGGTTATGGGAATGCCGGCACAGGGTCCCATCTCCTTCTGAAAGTGTAACTTTGTCTGCATTGCTACCCCAGGGCAGTAGAGCTAAAGGAACCCAATAGATGGACCCACACAGGGATATCAATAAAACACGCGGGGTGCATTTCTGCTATGCAGCGGCCAACCTCTTTGGCTCTTAAGGAAAGCCAGACAGGTGTTAAGCATAGTATCCAAACTAAAGAAACTTTGGAAAGGCCATTAAAAGGCCCAGGTAGGCTAGCTTACCTCCTCAGCATAGTAGGAATTTTCTGCAGGAAGGGAGTTAGAAATGGAACTCTCCGTGGAAAAGGAGAAAAAACACTTATGTAAAACCTTTTTTTTAAGTGCAACACAATACCATAAGAATTTGGAGATGCCTACACATTTAAACACTGTTTACTTGGACTATTTAACTGAAATCATATACTGAATGTTATGCAAAAACTTAATTAGGCACATTTATCAGTTTGATTAATTGATAAAAGATTAGCTATGCCGCTGCCTTGTTATTTATTACAAAAAAGTTGAAAATGAACGTCAGCCCACACTGAGTTATATATACCAAGTAGGGAAGTGGCCTTTGTGTGAGAGCCAAAAATTTATTTTTCTTACTTAAATATTTTCTGCATCTGAATACATGAGAGGAAGTAAACATAAATATATGGAAAGGAAAGCTAAGGTTCTATCTCTGAAATGGGAATTATTTGAAAGTTGGGTTACTTTAATCAGAAAAAATAACATTTTGCAATATGTTTATCAACACATTTTGTAATTGAGGAAAACTGGAGGCATTTATTTTTTTTTAAGAATTTTGTTGGTCTTTCAATAATACAGTAAATGTGTCTTTTCTATAAAGCATTCAAAAACGCATAAAGTGAAAAATAATACAATTGGCGCCAGCCAAGTGGCATAGTGGTTAAGTGCACGTGCTCCGCTTTGGTGGCCCAGGGTTTGCGGGTTCAGATCCCGGGCACAGACCTACACACTGCCCCTCAAGCCACACTGTGGCGATGTCCCACATACAAAATAGAGGAAGATTGGCACAGATGTTAGCTCAGGGACAATCTTCCTCAAGCAAAAAGAGGGAGATTGGCAACAGATGTTAGCTCAGGGCCAATCTTCCTCACCAAAAATAAAAATAAAAATAAATACAATTAAAATCCTACCTAATCCCACTCACCACAATGCAGAGGCAATCAGTGCTAGTATTTTGGTAGATAATTTTTCAGGTATTTCCTATGCATGTATATAGTGATTTGATAAAAATAGAACTAGGAACCCATTATACATAGTTTCATAACACGCCTTCTTCACTTGACCCTTTACTGGGATTGGTTCTCATGTCAATAAAGCTGATGCCACCTCATTTATAACTGCTGCGTTGTACTCCATGATATGCATTACTCAACAAACCCTTATGTTACTAGGTATTAGGTTGTTTCTTAACTGAACATACTGAGTAACTGAATAAACATCTTGGTAGCTAATATCTGTGCACATCCTTAATCAGTTCTTTGGGATGTGTTCATTTAAGTAGCATTGCTGGCCCAAGTATGCTCAGCAAAGCAAATTCTTGATCATATTGTCAGTTATCCTCCGGAATGCTTGGACCACAGATGTATCAAAGTGCTGACTTTCCAACTCCTCACTAGGATTGTTTCCTCCCTCCCATGGTTTTTATAAATTTCAGCTGGGAACTGGATGTCATCTTGGGCGAAGCTCCTCTCTCCATCTGTGAGCCATCGCTGACAACTTTCTTAACACTCCAATATTCCAGGCACCTGGGGAATGAATGATTGAGTATCTCGACGGGGATAAGGTTGATAGATAGATAGATAGATAGATAGATAAGGTTGATAGATAGATAGATAGATAGATAGATAATAGATACTAGATGATAGATAGATGATAGAGAGACAGTTAATAGATAGACAGATAATAGATAGATAGATGATAGATTTTTTGATTTCTGGGGAAAGCCTATGCAACCTCCTCAGTTTTTTTCGGTGAATCAAATTTAATAATATAACTGATCAGCTAGAGAAACCAAAGAATTTGGATGTAGCAGAAATGCCAATTGATTTTCTCTCTGTCCACGCTTCTTTCAAGACGCATGAGAACTTAGATAAATATCCTTAATTTCTTACTTTCCAGTTTGAAACCAATGCAGTTGGACCACACTTTTGGTTTCTAGCCTTGGGTGCTTATAACATCGTCTATTGCAAACTTACAGTAAAGCGCCTTTACTTGAGCTGGCTCGAGGGGCCTTCTGTTTGGCAGAACCAGTCCCCAAAGAAAAAAGAAGGGCACATTTTTACCACAAATCTCTACCTGCTGCTGTCACCAATTCAAAAAGCAGAAATGGTTATTTGGAATCACAGAATGAAAAACCTGAATAGGACCTCAGAAGTCATAATCTAGCATGCTGGAGAAAGCCTGCATGCAGGCTTGGCTGATGTCTCACATATAGTTGTCGAAACAACAGGTCCCCCAGAGCTACTCACTGTTAGCATACCAGGCTAAAGTGCACTGATTGTTCAGGAACATAAAACTGCTCTATTAGAGAGAACACTCATTTATCACCATAGAAAGAGCAATAGGAGAACAAATTTCTGCTACTGACTGTAGTCTGATAAAGCTAGTACTGACCATATTTTCTAGTGTTTTCCTAGTGGGGAAACACTTTTTTTTTTTTGAGGAAGATTAGCCTTGAGCTAACATCTGCTGCCAATCCTCCTCTTTTTTGCTGAGGAAGACTGGCCCTGAGCTAACATCCTTACCCATCTCCCTCTACTTTTATGTGGGACACCTGCCACGGCATGGCTCGACAAGCAGTGTGTAGATCCGCACCCAGGATCCGAACCGGCAAACCCTGGCCGTGGAAGCGGAACGTGCAAACTTAACCAATACACCACCAGGCCAGCCCAGGAAAACACTTTCTGGGAAGCATCTTACCCTGAGAGATACATCTAGTGACTGGCATGCCAACCAAAAATTTTAGTCACTTGTCAGCTTTGTGACAACTGATAGCAAACAATGTCAGGTTCTCCAGCTCAATGGAGCACCTGGGATAGAGTATCTCCCTTAACGTAAGTACCCCAAAGGAGATGCTTCACCCTAAAATGGCAATGAAATATCCCCCTTTTTTATTATTCAAACAGCAGAGATAAACAAAAAAGAAAAAATGAAAACAAAAGCACCCAAAATGTCAAAATTAGCATTTTGGTGTGAATTCTTCCAAACTTTCTGTTTGGGCATATGAATTTAATAACGTAGCATAAACATCTTTCCATGTAAAGAAATACAACTGCATTTTCATTCTCCACAGCTGCATAGCATGGATGCATCAGAGTTTATTTTGCCCATAACTTGTGAGAATGAGTTTTAAATGTGGTTCCACCTGCCAGAGTAGGGCAGGCTTTTATGACACAAATAATTTTCCACTGTTATTGAATTCTCAGGACCAGAAAAAAAAAAAAAGGAACACAAAAGAGTGCAGAGTGCAAGGCATAAATGCTCTTCTGTATTCTGTCTAATGGACATGTGTTACTTTTATAATTAGAAAATACTACTATTATCAGAGAGAGAGATGGAACGTAGCATGGTTTTAAGCCATGCAGATGTGCAAACATGAAAACTACTTCATTGATTATGTCTGTGTTAGTCTGGGTCCTCAGAGAAGCAGGTGCCAAATGGGATTAAATTCAATGTGGAAGGATTTTCACCTGTGAGAGAGAACGGGCAGGGGCTGAACAGGGCTGGGAGAGCTTTCAGAAAGAGGGAAGAGGCAAGGAGGGATGGGTGGACGCATTTCAGACTGCTTCAATGTCTAAGGAAAGTTTGACAAGGCTATGGGGACACCTCAGCCACGCCAGCCTACCCTCATCTCCCAGGGACAGCTCTGCCTTAGTATCTGGGCACACTCAACCATCAGCTGGGAGCAGCCCATGGGCAGCCCTGTCATGGTGCAAAGGTAGCAGTGAATTTCACACCCTCGTGTCTGGATACCTGGTCAATTATGGTGTCTGTAGTTAGGCTGTGACTCATGGCCTTCATGGCCATCACAGTCTGACAGTTATAAGAATATTGACATTTTACCATGACGTTTTCAGCACAATCTATAAAGTGGTGGTGTCAAGCGACAAAATGTGCTGACTACAACTATAGATCTTACGGTATTTACTTGTCTACCTAAGAGAGGTCTCTTTCTACTAGAATGTAAGGAAACGTTTTTAAGAGGTAATTAATGGCAGCAATAAAGTCCATGATGTGTAATTTTGCCTTTACAGGATCAGACAGCATAAGTCTAATATATTTAGCTGCGATATTTGCATGAGATTAGTTTTATAATTAGATAATCCTAATATGTAGCTATAAAATCTAGATGAGAACCACTTTATACTGGCAAGTTTGCATCCCATTAGTGATACACTTTGAAAAGAGCATGCTATATTAGCAATTAAACTTAGCTAACAGAGAAGACTCCTACCCAGAGGGCTGATCCCAAATCTCACAAATTATAATCATACAAATAATAAAATGAGGCGTAGAAAACTGAGGTTAAGCAAAAAATGGTTTTATGAATAAAATTCCATCATGGTATTGAGGTCTATCTAAAATGCTGTTGTTAAATCAAGGACATGGGTTTTTAAAATTCATTAACATTTTTAGTCCTGTAATAATTTCAAATTTTCATTATGTCGCTGAAATGTTTCGGCAGCCGAAAATCACATAGACAGTTGCTTAGTCAACTTTCTCCCTTTATTGAAGGCATAAAAATGTGGCTCTGGAGGTCATCCAGAGTAGCTCCAAGGGATGAGCGCGTGCAGATGGACCAGGCAAGCATCAGGACCAGCGGACCCACTTCAGTGGAAGGAAAGGGCACCAAAGGGTCCAGGAAAGGGGCCATAAAATAGAGTATAGCATATTTTGGGAAATCTGTCCATTTTCTGCAGGGCAGCTGCTTACAAGGAACAGGACTAAGGGAGGGGATGCTGGAAAGTATTAGAAGCCAACCAGGAATGCTTCGGGTCTCATTTTGGAAGGGGGCTAGAGGGGTTAAGTAGGGCAATCAAAGAAACTCTGGCTTCAGGACCAAGGTGCATGACTGAGGCAGTCCTACACGGTAGTGGCTGTTCCGTGTAGTAGAATTCATGAAGACACAGACCTCAGCCCCAGCTCTCTTTGGCTGTTGGGATAGAGACGCGTCCCTCACAGGCTTACCATTGCCTCCCTTCCGAGCCACTCTCTGTATTCAGACTCATACCCCCCATCTTGTGCTCCTCATCATGCCTACAAATCTCAGCCCAGAGCTCCACGCTGTGCCCACCGATTTGGCAGTCCTCAATTGCCTCATTCACAATGGCCCAGGACATGCATTTTCTGCCTAGAGTCCAGCCGAGATTCAAAATCAGCCCACTTAGCTGGAGCCTTGACAATGCTCTAGACTTTTCTAACCTTTCTCCCCAGGGGCAAGAAGATATTTCCAAGGACTGCCAACCCTAGCCCCTTTATGCCTGCCTGTGCTGCTGTGTCCTCCCCACTGAAGTCAGTCCCCTCAAGACCAATGCAAACTAAGGTTTAATTGAATGGATTTCTTTGGACGTTGATTATTAGATTTCTGACTACTTACCTCCAGCTAACTCTATGATCCAAAAGAAAAAGCCTTTCTCTATGTCTTGCTTATAAAATCTTTGTTCAGATGTACACATCTATAGACAACTGAGTGAAGCATGCCATCTACTGGTAAAATGCATTACTAACTTTAAGAGAGTGTTGTTTTAACGTTTTTGAAGTTCTGGACCATTTCTGAGTTCATAACAGTGAGCCACTTAACACAATCATGTAAGGAATACCCATGCTATCAGGCATGTAAAGCAGCAGATAATGGAATTTGAGAGAGTGTGGAGTGTGAAGGAAGGGAGGAAGTGAATATTTTTACTATACTTATTTCTCTACACGGTTCAAAGAAAGCCAATAATTGATTTACACTAATTTTTTTAAAGAAATGCATTCTGAAGAAAAATTGAGAAATATCCTTACTGATCATTCACATGTAACTAGATTTTGTATAGTGTAACAATTCAGATGAATATCCACAGGTGTGTTTCTCAAACAGAATGTTAGAACATCTGAGTTTTGAGGTGAGTAATGTGTTACCAAACGATCAAGAAGTGACGTCAGCAAGATGGCAGAGTAGGACGCCTTGGACCATCTTTCCTCCTGCAAACTCACCAACTCAGCAAGAATTCATGGACAAATTCCCTTTGTGAGAAATGCAGAAACTAAGTGAAAGGCTCCTGTACTCTAGATGACTATGAAACCAGACGCACCAAAGCTGGTAGAGAGATTCAGGACATCCTCTGCCTGGAGTCCCTGCCTCCAGCATAGCACTGTACAGTCAGAAAGAGATCCCTTACCTCTTGGCTTCTCCTAGGGGAGGGAAGCAGCTGCTGTGCGTGTCCAGTGCCCCACCTCCCCTGAAAGGGGTCCCAGAGAATTAACCTCTGTCTTATCAGTCTTGGAGCTTGGATGGCTCCACCACAGCGTAGCAGCCTGGAGGAGAGCAGAGATGGCAGTTTGGGTTGGCAGAGACCATAGCTACCCCCCTTGCCCAGTGCAGAGAGAGCAGATGAAAAAGCAGAGATCTGGAGAGAAGCCTCACATCTCATAAGGGCAGTAGGGCCATATAGGATCTGGCTCTAACAACCTTTCCAGCCTCCACATCAGGGGCACCCACTTGTCCCAGGCAGATGGTCAGGTGGGCAGGGGTGGGCCATGGCCACACAGACCTAGAGGGCATGGACGCCTGAGATCAGGTACAGGGGAGCAAGCTGCACAGACATGTGCCGTGCAACAATCAGCATTCAGGCCTTTCCTGCTGGAATGCTTAGAGTCAAAATTTTGGCCAACCTGTAAACATACATTAGGGCCTTGAAGCATGCATTTTGCCTATAACTTCACTTCTGGCTTCATTAAATTTATTCTACTCTCTTCTTTCCCATATTCCACATTCCTCCCCAATTATTTTGTTGAATCTTGTGTGCATTTAAATAAGCCACCTTAAATCCTCTGAAAGACAGGGTAAAACTAAACATAAAGATTATGGCGGGGTTACATTTTTCTATTACTATTATTATGCATAGCCACGTGTTTTTCACGTGGTTGAGGTGAATTTTTAACTTGAGGTAACATTGAGTTTTCCTCCATAGAATATCGTTCTTATTATTCCTCCCAGGGAGCAGTGCCACAAAGTTATGTGATGATGCGATCTTCTACGCATTATCTTCTCAAAGTTCTAGGAAAAGAAAGACAATACTTGGTAAGGTACAGACATGGCTATATGCTAATTTTAAAGCAGTTATTAGTTGCCATCTTGTACACAAATTCCTGACGTGGTTTAATCACAGAGCTTTTCTTTACCTACATACTGTCCGATTCAGCAAGTAAGGAATCAACAAGGAGGAACAAACCAACAAGTTAATGAACAAACTCTTGTGACAGGGTGAAAAATATTAATTTGTGAACGTTCCTGGCAGCAGCCTCAGTTCTGAAGGGGCAATCTGGGGGACGCAGCACCTCAGCATCCACTACAGGCAGAACCAGATTCTCAGTTGAAGGGATCTTAGCAATCACCTCACTGTAATCTTTGATTTAAAGCCAGCAGTCCAGTACAGAACCTTGCCTGAGTACCTGCCAATGCCACTGGCAGCATCCTGCACAAGCTATTGGTCAGATATGATCCCAGGATAGGACCGAATTTCAAAAGCATCCCTGTTGATAGTCAACCTTTTTATTAACAGTTTTGGATCCATTCAAGAGACAACAATGGACTGTAGAGTTAACATCTTCCTGAGACAAAAATGGAACGATCCCAGGCTGAAGCTCCCTGGAGATTTTCGGGGCTTAGATGCACTGACAGTGGATCCCACAACATACAAGTGTCCGTGGAAACTTAATTAGTTTTTTCCAAATGAAAAAAGTGCCAATTTTTATGATGTAACACAGGAAAACATCCTCTTTATTTTGGGGGATGGAGATGTCCTCGTCAGCGTGAGGTTATCTATTGTCTTTCACGCCCTTTGAACTTGACTTTGTTTCCCGTGCACACACAACATTGTAAGACACAATTTAAGAGCTTTGTTTACACAACTGATGATTTACGATTTGTCTGGCAGTCAGGGGATCCTCTCAGTTAGAAAAAATTGTGCTGCCTCAATTTGATATTAAAAAGGAGGATATTGAATATGGTGTAACTGTACAAAATACTATGAAGGTACTGGCTACTACACACATGTAGAAGTCATCTTCACCCTAAGGAGACAGATAGGGTTTTCCACGATGGGTGTCTATGCCCCAACCCTGCTGATTGTGGTTCTCTCTTGGCTTTCCTTCTGGATCAATCCAGATACCAGTGCTGCCGGAATGCCCCTGGGTATCTTCTCAGTACTCAGCTTGGCCTCTGAGTGCACAAACCTTGCTGCTGAACTCCCCAAAGTATCGTACACTAAGGCTCTTGATGAATGACTCGTTGCTTGTCTTCTCTTTGGGTTTGCCTCACTAGTGGGTGCTGTTGAATAACCCCAAACAAGTTGAAGCAGAAAAAGCCAGAATTGCTAAGGCTGAGCATGCATCTGGGAAAGGTGGAAATGCGGCTCAAAAGAATACTGTGAATGGTCCAGGGACTCCTGTGTACATTAGCACTTTGCTGGTTGGAGAGCTCAGATGCAAAAAGGTTTGTACTTCTAAGTCTGATCCGAGATCTCATGACTTCAGAGTTGTTGGAAGCTTACCAAGAGATACTGAATTACCCAATTATGACTGTTATTAACAATGAAATCAACAATGGATTTGGGAAATCTCACACAAAGAACAAGAAACCACCTCCTGCCAAACCCATTATTCCAACGTTATTCCAATTTGCAAAGCAAATTGATCTTTAGGCAAGAGCGTTGTTTCCCTTCTGCTGCTTCTTTTTCAATGTTATAGATGGGTCTGCATATTTATGATAAATCTTTCCCACTTGTATAAAATAAAATCCCATTTCATTGTGACCAATCTCATTCATAAATACCACTCTATGACATTTTTTTCATTTTCATAGGTATATATTGCATTTTGTATGCCATTTGTTCGTAATAAAAATGTGGCACCTTAATTTTGAATGGCAGCGTGATCTTGTAATGTCTGCCCTCTAATAATGATGTATATATGTATAGTAAACATATTGGTTTAGGAATAAATGAAGGATAATCACACTACATAGTATAAATCCAAACAATTCTCTTCATTTACTGTAAATTGCAAACAGTGGATAATTCTCATAAGATGATATGCACACTGAATATTGCTATGGTCACCATTCTCGTGTATGTAGTGTTCAAATTTCCTTCCTCGTAACTTTCAGAGGAAGCCATTTTATTCTTGCATAACTTTAGATGTACTTTTTCCTTTCCTATTTGGGTGCTTTTCTTTCTTTTTCTTGCCGAATTACTCTTGTTAGATCTTCCAAAACTATGTTAAATAGTAGTGGCAAAAGCAGAGATCCTTGTCTTGTTCTTGATCTTAGAAGAAAAGCTTTCAGTCTTTCACTACTGAGCACAATGTTAGCTGTGGATTTTTCATATATGGTCTTTATCATGTTGAGGAAGTTCTTTTCTTCCTAGTTTACTGAGTGTATTTATCATGAAAGGGCGTTGGATTTTGTTAATGTTTTTTCTGTATCAATTCAGGTGATATTTGTTTCTTCCTTCATTCCATTAATATGGTGTGTTAGATTCATTGATTTCATATGTCTAACTACCCTTGTGTTCCTGTGATAAATCTCACTTGATCTCAGTGTATAATCCTTTTAATATGCTGTTGAATTCAGTTTGCTAATATTTTGCTGAGGATTTTGGCACTGATACTCAGAAGGCATATTGTTCTGAGTTTTCTTTTTCCTGTAGCCCCTTTGTCTGGCTCTTGTATCAGGGGAATGCTGGCCTTATAGAAAGAGTTAAAAAGTGTTCTCTCCTTTTTTGGGGCCAAGCCCCATGGTGTAGTGATTAAGTTCAGCATGCTCCGTTTTGGTGGCCTGGGTTTGGGGGTTTGGATCCCAGGTGCAGACCTACAGCACTTGTCAGCCATGCTGTGGTGGTGACCCACATATAAAGTGGAGGAAGACTGTCACAGATGTTAGCTCAGGGCTATCATCCTCAAGCAAAAAAAGAGGTAGAGTGGCAACAGATGTTAGCTCAGGGTGAATCTTCCTCAGGAAAAAAAAAGTGTTCCCTCCTTTTCAAATTTTGTGAGGAGCTTGAGAATTGGTGTTAATTCTTACGTAAATGTTTGATAGAATTCTCCAATGAAGCCTTCTGGTCCTGAGCTTTTCTTTGTTGGGAAGTTTTTAACTACCGATTTAATGTCCTTACTTACTATAGGTCTATTCAGATTTTCTATTTCTTCTTGAGTCAGTTTTGATAGTTTGTGTCTTCCTAGGAATTTGTGCATTTCATCTAGTTTATCCAATTTATTGGCAGGCAGCTGTTCATAGTACTCTCTTATAATCTTTTTTAATTCTGCAAAGTGGGTGATAATGTTCCTTCTTTCAATTCTGATTTTAGTAATTTGCACCTTCCCTCTCTTTTTTTAGTCAGTCTAGCTAAAGGTTTGTCAAGTTCGATCTTTTCAAAGAATAATCATTTGGTTTGGTGATTTTCTCTATTGATTTTATATTCTCTATTTCATTTACTTCCATTCTAATCTTTATTATTTCCTTCCTTCTGCTAAGTTTGGGTTGAATCTGCTCTTCTCTTTCTAGTTCCTTATGGTGTAAATTAGTTTATCGACTTGAGACTGTTGTTCATTTTAAAGTAATCATTTACAGCTCTAAATTTCCCTCTTGGCACTCCTTCTGCTACATCCGATAAGTTTTGGTATGTTGTGTTTTTGTTTTCATTCATCTCAAGGCATTTTCTAATTTATGCTTTCTTCTATGGTTTTAAGAATGTGTTGTGTAATTTCCACATATTTGCGAGCTTTCCAGTTCTCCTTCTGTAATTGAATTCTAGTATCATTCTATTGTAGTCAGAAAAGATACTTCATATGATTGCAACATTTTTAAAATTTATTAATTCATTAAGACTTTTTGGTGGCCTAACATCTGGTTTATCTTAGAGATGTGCCATGTGCGCTTGAGAAGAATGTGTGTTCTACCATTGATTGGTGGAGTGTTCTGTACACCTTTCAGGTCTAATTGGACTATAGTACTGTTCAAGTCCTCTGTTTCCTTATTGATCTGTCTTGTTGTTCTATCCATCTTTGAAAGAGAGATATCGAAGTCTCTAACTGTTATTGTGGGACTGTCTATTTCTCCCTTCAATTCTGTCAAAGTTTGCTTCATATATTTTGGGGCTCTGTTGTTACGTGTGTATACGTTTATAATAGTTATATCTTGATGAATTGAATATTTTTCAATATATAATATCCTCCTTTTTCTCTTGTAAACTTTTCTTGGTGTAAAATATATTTTTCTGATAAAAATGTAGCTACTCTAGCTCTCTTTGAGTTTCTATTTGCATGAAATATATCTTTCCATCCTTTTACTTTCAACCTCTTTGTGTCTTTGGATTTAAAATGAATCTCTTGTAGACAGCATATAAATGGATCACATATTTTAATCTATTCTGCCAATCTCTGGTTTTTAATTGGAGAATCTACTACACTCACATTTAAAGTAATCACTAATTAAGAAGAATTTACTTCTACCACCTACCTATTTGTTTTCTGTATGTTCTATGTGCTTTTCTTCCTCAATTTCACCATTACTGGCTCTTTTTGTATTTGGTTAATTTCTTTGTAATGTACCATTTGGAGTCCCTTTTTTCTGTAATTTTTAAAAAATTTTCTTAGTGTGACCCCTCAGGAATCCCCACTAGGGAATTCTAACTAATATTCTCAAACTTCTAACAACCTAGTTTGAATAACACCAACTTAGTTTCAATAGTATAGAAACACTCTGCATCTCTGTCTCTCTCCCTTTTATATTATTACTGTCACAGATTGCATATTTATACACTGAGTTCTCATTAACATATGTTTATAATCTTTATCTTATTTATTTGTTTTTTTATATACTACAGAAAAAAAAGAGGAGTTGGAAACCAAAAGTACAATAATGCTGGCTTTTATATTGACCTATGTAGTTACCTTTACCAGTGTTTTTTATTTCTTCATATGGCTTTGAGTTACTGTCTAGTGTCTTTTCATTTCGGTTTGGAGCACTCCCTTTACATTTCTTGTAAAGCAGGTCTATTAGTAACAAACTCTTTTAGTTTTGTTAACTTGGGAATGTCTTAGTTTCACCTTCACACTTGAAAGATAGTTTTGCTGGATGTAGAATTCTTGGTTGACAGTTTTTTTCTTTCAGCACATTAAACGTGTTACCCCACTGCCTTGTGGCCTCCTGTGGTTTATGATAAGAAATCACCTGTTATTGCGGACTGTAAGTCACTTCCCTCTTACTGCTCTCAAGACCCCATCTTGGTTTTTGGCTTTTGACACTTTGACTATAATGTATCTCAGGTGGATCTCTTTGAGTTTATCCTTCCTAGAATTCATTGAGCTTCTTGGATGAGTAGATTTAAGCACGTATCATATTAGGGGAGTTTTCAGCTATTGGTTCTTCAAATATTCTTTCTGCTCTTTTCTCTCACTCTTTTTCTTCTGGGATTCCCATAACACATATGTTGGTCTGTTTGATAGTGACCCACAGATTCCTTAGGTGCTGTTTGCTTTTCTTCTTTTTCTTTTTTATTTCTGCTCCTAAGACTGGATGATTCCCACTTTCCTACCTTCTAGTTTGCTGGTTCTTTCTTTCGTGTGCTCAAATTTGTTTTGAACCCCACCAGTGAACTTTTCAATTCAGTGATTGCACTTTTCAGCTCCAGAATTCTTATTTGGTTTATTTTTATAATTCCTCTTTATCAATATTCTCATTTTATTCGTACATCGTTTTCTTGACTTCCTTTAGTTTTTTCATCCATGATTTCCTTAAGCTCTTTGAGCATATGGAGATAGTGATTTAAAGTCTTTATCCAGTAAGTCCAATGTTTGGGCTTTCGCAGGGATGGTTTCTGTCAATTTTTTTCCTGTGAATGGGCTGTGCTTTCTTATTTCCTTGTACATTTTGTGATTTTTGTTGTTGTTGTTGAAAACTGAACATTCAACTATTATAATGTGGTAGCTCTGAAAATCAGTTTCCCCTCTTCCCCAGGGTTTGCTCTTCTGGATTGGTGCAGACTTAGTTTGTGTTCAGCCAGTGTTTTGACTGAGATTTCCTGGAAAGCCAGGAGTTTAAAAACAAGACCATCAGGGAATTACCTCTCCAAGGCTTTGTGGATTCTCTGTGCTGCAGCACTTCTTTAATGCTGAGCCAGGCCATTTACAATTCAGCCTCAGCCCTCCTTCCTATAGATCAGCCAGTGGTAAAAACTTAGGATCTCTCAGATCTTTTCTGAGCATGTATCTTGCCCTTGGCATGTGCTTAACCTTCTAAATTCCCCAGCACGAGTTGTTTTGAATGTCCTTATTTCCCAAAGAAACTCTTTCCCCAGCTTTTCATCCCTGGCTTTAGGTAGTCTATTATATGTCTCAACCATAATCTTTGGCCCCAGGAAGCTGTGGGATTTGGGATCACCATACAATGTTTTCAAGCAATGCCCATCACCTTTCCTCCCTGAGTGGTTTCTGAGTTAGATGAAACAGAGATGAGTGCCTTGTGTCATCCTTCAGGTAGCCTCCAGACAGCTTAGAACAGAAAACACAATAATTTGTGAATAATATCTGCTCTATTCTGTCTGGAACCAGAGACCAGAGACCCACATGGGGAACACAGGCTGCAATCTTCAAGACTGTCACCAAGCTAGGGAAGTGGTAGGGCAAGGGTAAGTAAAAATGTCACAAAGCTTTCATACAATTTTGAAGTTGCCTTTTTGTTGATTCAGCATTCACTTTGTTGCTGTAAACCTCTGATTATTTTCCAGAGTTCTAACAAAGTTGGTTCAGACAGTTTCTGGTTGTTTTTTAAATGTGCCTATGGAAGGATGGGAGCTCGGAGCTGCCTACTCCACCATTGTGCTGACATCGTTCCAATGGAGTCTTCTTGACTCCCCTGTTCTGAGGGCCTGACTTACTCTCAGCTCAAATGCCTTCTTCCCAAAATGACCAAAACAAAACTGATGATATTTCCTTCTAACCTACTGCTCTCTCTGGATTCTCTGTCTGGGAATGGTTAGATCATTTGCTTAGTTACTCAAGCTAGGTGGCTTTATCTTTTCCCACTTACTTGGTAGAGTGGGAGTCAATTGCCAAGTCCTATAGATGCAATGCAGTGTTCTAAGAATTCTCTGATATTCCACTTATCATTAACCCACCATTTCTACATTAGTTCAGGTTGCTGTCATCTTTCACTTTGATTATTGCAATGCCTCCTGCCTGGAGAGCTTGTCTCTCATTTTCCCTCTCCCTCTCCTATATGCATCTGCTCAAAGCACTCTGTGCTTACCCCTAAGAACTTGAGAACACATGTTAATTTTCTATCCCCTGCTTTTAGAGACCTAAGCTCCTTTAACACAACGACTGTGTATATTTAGCCCTGCAACAGTGTCCAGCATGTAGAAAAAGTTGAACAAATTGATTCTTGAATGTCTGAAACAGACCCACAATATTACCCTCAGACTGATGTGATAGAGTATAGTAGATATAGTAGGAAAGAAGCCAGCCAAATGTCTTTACATATAAACATCAAGATATATATGTGTGTGTGTGTACACACATATACATATGATGGCTTAGAAACTTTTAAAACTGAATTCTCTTTTTTGTTTCCTTACCTCTGATTTTTAAAAATCCTACCCATTTTTCAAGATCTGTTTTATTCCTTACCTTCTCCAGCTCCTAGCCATCAAACATACACCTGTTAATTCAGGACTGAATTATACGCTAATTCAAAATCCTCTATACTATTCATAATGTTCCCTTCATCAAAAAATGGAGGGATACACAGACGTTAGGCTAAATCTCCACCATATTGCTAACAAACACTATAAAACAGAACGTAGTCCCACTCATCTCCTCCCCGTCATTCACCACTGGCATGCTTAATAACACACTGTCTTATGGTGTTTATAATCAGATATTGTTTCTCTGAGTTTTGTGTCCTCATTAGATTTGTGTTTCCCTGAAGGTAACAACCTTTAATCAATCAGTTTTGCGTTAACCAAGGACGCACAGTTCAAGCAGACACACAATACATATTTTTCCAACAAAACTGTTTATGGGTTGTGCAATCAGGCTTTGGTCTATAATTGAGTCAGACTCATGGAATGAGCTGTACTATGCCAGAATTTACTTTTATTTTATGCATCTAATATTTTGAAACAATGTTCTTATACTTGGAGAAACCATTGCCTAAATGACAATACTAAATGAACAATGTACTCTTCTCTCCCTGAGGAACCTGGCTGGGGGTGGAGAGGTTTTTCCACTTCACATCACTTTCTCATTATGCTCCAGAGACTGAGTCTCATTTTGGCCCATCCAGGTGGGGACAACCCTCCACATGTGAAGAGGCTGTACAGTCACCTTGAGGTCAGCAGCCAGAGCCATACAGGTGTACATTTGTGGGCCTGCTCTTTGAAAATAAAGAAGGAAAGTGGGTTTGATGGGAAAAGTCACCTATCTTACACCCCGTCTCCCACACTGCCCAGGATAGAAAAGTTTTCAAGTTTTCTATCAACACCTAAGCAGATTCAACCCACACACACATTATGTAGCTACCTCTCGCCAATAAGAACCTCTTTGCCAAAGAATAGAAATGATTGCCGTTTACTCTATGATTTCTAATATTCTATTATATTATGTTATCATATAGCACCCCCAGGTGGTTAGGAGATTCCAAGTTTCTAAATACTTAGAGAACAGAGTTGAGGTTGCTGAATGAGACTTTGACCATTTAGAGTAGAGAAGCAGGGGGAAGTCAAAGAGAAGGACTGTATGAGACTGTGTCATGGCAGATGCACAAACAGCTCAAGGCCAAGGGTTTCTTGCTTGCCCCACGGTCTCCCAGGTCCCTGACATCTACAAGGCTCGGCTTTGAGGCTTCAAGGCTGCTAGGGAATAGCATAGCGTGTCTGGCAGGGAATAAAGTTTGATTCAGGAATATGGGAAAAGCTCTGGCCTTTCCAGGACAGCCTTGTCCTAGGCCCAGTCCCCATAACAAGCAAAGAAAAGAAAATAATAATTAAAGAGGTACTGCACTTTAGTTTTCCTCAGGATTCTCAGAGACAAACTCTTCAAACAATCTATTAATGGTCTCCATTGCCTCGTAGGTGTTCGATGATCCATGGACAGCATTTTTCAAAATACTTCTTCCAAATTGGGCTCGGATAGAGTCTGGGGACAGTAGTTTTGCTTCCTCTGGGTCTGTGGGACCCATCAATCGTCTCCATTCTGAAACAGCATTCCACTGGGTCAGAACCATGACCATAGACGGACCCCTGCAAATAACAATGTTTTCAGAAGACTTGGACTATTTACAACTGTAGAGATTGCATACACAGCTAAAGACAGAAGGCCACAGTTTCATCCAGAGAGCTCCTCTTTATTCTTTGTCCTTATCAGTGTGATTTTGTGCTTTTTTCTCCATTTCTCCCTCTTTCAAAAGGTCTTGATGTTAAAAGAGTGCAGTAGTTTAACTCTAGTGGTATATGCCAGGCACTGTTCCAGGTACTTTCAATGTATCAATTATTTAGGCCTCAAAATAACCTATGAGGTAGGTATTGTTATTATCCCCATTTTACAGATAAGAAAACTGAGACACAGATTAAGTATGTTGGCAAAGCAGATAAAAACCTAGACAGCTTCTATATCTAAGCTGAAGACCTAAAGAGACAGAGGAAGGAAAGAAGGAAGCAAGGAAGGAGAGAGAGGAAGATAGGGAGGGAAGGAGAGAAATAGAAAAGGAATGAACCCCAAATATTAACAGGCTGTCTTTTCATGAAGGAGATTAGATGAAACGTTTTACTTAATTTTTGTATTTTTCAAAGTTTCTACAATGAACATTTACTACTTTTATAATGAAAAGAACTATATATCAGAAACTTACTCAGATAACACTGCCAATACATCTTTATAAAAGTCTTTTCCTTTTATTTTGAAATAAATTTTCTCCGCTCGTTCTTCAGTTAGCAGCATTTCCTTGACCTGTGTTATATCAAATCCAGCCTCTTTAATGAGACTCAAGATCTCCTCTAGAGAAAACAGAGATGTGGTAATCTTGCAGACTGCCTCCACTTTCGCTCCACATGCAATTAGATTGAAATAACTATGGAAATTAACAGTTTTACTTGCATCCCGTGGTTTAAAAAACCAAAAGTACGCAAAACTAAATTGAATTAAAAAGCACCCCATTGATATTCAGAAGAACTTTAATATGTTAATATAGACATTCATTCTCTGAGATCTATCTTTCCAGAAATCACCCGGAACATCCAAGGGACTAGAAAACGGGGAGAAGAGGGGATCTGCTCCTCTGCTAAAAGTGAAGACGTGTTTTCATCTCTGTGCTTCAAACGTCAAGGGACTTCTTGCTGGATATGGATTGAAGGGGAAAGCCAAACTGAACTCTTCTCCCTAAGGAGGAGAGTGCCACTGAGGAAATGAAATAAAGTAAATCTTGGCAAAATCTCACCAACTGCCTAAACTTTGAGTGCTACATTCTGGAGAGGAAGGTGTTCATTGCATTATTCTTTCAACGTTTCTGTAGTTTGAAAATTTTCACAAAATTTGGAGGAAAATGTAGGCATTGGTTTTTATTTAAAATACTTACCTCTTTCTTGATGTGTTACATGAGGTTTAATCACTGCTAAAGTGTTTTGAGGAGGAAAGAAATGCAGTATTTCCTTTTCAGCGGCTTCTAAGGAATCGCTTCCATATAACTGGTTGATAGGCAAACTTCCCATTGCAAATTGTGCACATAAACTTTCAAAAAGAAGTCAGGTTAAAAACTGTTATAGTATAATATAACATAATATAACATAACATAGCACAAGCTAACACTATTTATATAAATTGTTTAGAAGTTATCAAGCAATAGCAGCTCATCCCTGATCTAGGCATTGTGGGAAAGGAAGCAATTACAGAGTGGCTTGGGGCATGCTACTTCCTTCCAAGGAGGTCATAGTCATTAGGAAGAAAGGACGCGAACATTTCAATAACTGTGATAATGGATATTGACAGATAACTGTGAAAGAAGCAGTGGATGCCGTGGTGTAGTGAAAAAGCACACACTGTGGATTCCTGGTTGCACTACTTGCTAGCTATATGATATTGGGAAATTCATAATCCGATGATGTATTTGAAATATATGGTGCATATTAAGCTCCCAAGAAATATTCCTTCCCCTTCTTTCACCACTAAGTATTATCAACCACTTGAGATGGGATTTGTCTCCATACCAAAGACATCAAATTATAAACACTGCATCCAGGAGACAGTGCAATGGAACCCTCCAGGTGAGAAAGTGCTGCAATAAGAGGAGCATACAGGATGGCTTTGTGTAAAGAGGCAGGAGTGATGTTGGGACGGGACAATCCACGTCGGGTTGGGTAGTTTATTTTGGTTCTGCTTCCTTCATGACAGATGATTACACATCTCCTAAATCAACGGTTCTTCCTTGATGTTTTTTCAGTTGCCCTTTTCTCTGTCTCTCCATCTATCTATGTAGATTTCAGTAGAGGAGAAGCTCACTGTTCATTTTATTTTCTCCCTGTACACACAGTCCTGAGCAGCCAACCCACAAAATCCACTCATGGTGAATAATACCCCTTTTTGCTAATAGACTAACATCACTGGAAACTTGGCTTTCTGTCCTCAGCTTCAAGACCCTCTACTTGCCTCTCTGGTTTCAGTGACCCATTCAGATTTCCTTTTTTGCCTTATCCAACTTGACCTTCCCACTCGGCCCTTGGCTGTTCTCATACCTCTGATCTGAAGATACTTGCAGCCCAAGACCCTTGTAGTGTGTGATTGTCAGGGATGGGGGATTTGCACAATGAATGACAAAGACAGTCTAAGCCATCACCAGCACTTACTGCATTCAATGCAGAGAACTACAACCATGCCTCTCTTATGCTGTTAGACATGTTTATTGGAAAAAGTGTATGTGAGTGAGGGGAAGGATGTGTGAGAGGGAGGGGTTGCCGTGTTCCTCTTTTATGCAAGTGACCCTATTTCCAATGAAGCGATGCAGAGTGTAGACTCTGATACCCAAGTGCAGGAAAGGGGCAAAGCTCTGCTCGAAGAGTTATTTCTAAAACAACCTGAAAGAGCTGGGTGGAGCCAAGAGAACTGGAAAGGCGGAGACAAATAAAAAATAATGGTCAGGATTAGTTGTGAACTTGTGGCAACATAGAGATCATAAGGGCTCTGGATGAGAATCCTCACAATAACAGTGGGGTGGAGAGGAGAGCCACGGAGGGCCTTCACCTGGAGACAGTGTCTCTGTGCCGGTGTGCTACCTCCACACTTGGAACCACCACTTCTGAAACAGTGTGCCTACAAGCATAGGCCTGTGTTGATAGGAATTCCTCCCTCTGACGCCATGCATTGCATTCTATGCTGCATTTCAGTAAGAAGTTGCATGGCACTCTGCTCACACCACTTACACAGTATCCAACCCATATATCCTTTAAGGTAATCGTCTGGCACAGGAGCAAAGACATAAGTGAATAGCGCTAAATCAGGGGTAAAATGTATCCATTCAGGACAAGCCAGATTCCAGATATCCTACACAAAATAAAACATTTCAGTTTTCATATAAGTGATGTTTCATAAGTGCTGTTATTTATTGTGTCAACATGTCTGCTGAGTTTTCTGTGCCTGGTAAAGCATCTGTATTCTTGCTCACGTGCAGGGAGGGCCTTTCTTCCCCTGAATTGAATCCTACCCTGAAATCAGCACAAAGATTTAAGTGAATTGCAATTCAGTTTGTTTCCATCGGCTACATGCCAAGGATGGAGATGCATGAGATACTACCTCTGTCTTCCAGGTGATACCAAGCCAACGGGTAAGACCAAAAAATATTTAAACAGTGCACCCTATGGGCCAGGTAACATGCCAGGTGTTGAGTTGATTACAAAGTCTAGCTGATTTCTAAGATTCATCAGGAAATTAAGCAAATGTTCCCACCAAATTGTAGACTACATATTAAGGTAGTCATCATTGTCTTGAAACTCTTATGATTAACTAAAGAATCTGCAGCTGCCACCATACCCTTCTCAAAGGAATTTCTCTTAAATAGTGGATAAGGTGGATATTTTTGCCAAGAGATACCCTTTGGCTGGTTATCCACCACTATCTGTTACTTCCCAGCCCCAAACCAAGCATCCCACAAACTTCTCTTGCAAAGCCTTAGCCGTATTCAGGTTGGCGTTGGGCTGGGCCCTACAGTAATGAGTGGTCCATGCCTCACTCAGGAACAGCAGCTTTCCTCAGATGCTCCCTTGGACGAGAGCTGTAGTTCCTGGACTCCACATCCAAAAAGAAATTAAAATGGCTCCCATGAAAAATTTGGGGACCCATGACATGAAGCCTACCTCTCTGGAAGATTTTTTTTGGCTTCTTCAACAGTGCTTGGTCCAATTAACTCTTTCCAGTGTTGTAAACCATTGTCTCTTAATAAAACAAGGGCTAGAGATGGACCACTGTTAGAAAATAAAAAGCAAAGTTAATAAAAGTGTGGCTCAGTAGCGTATTATATATAGGTAATACAAGGGTGTTTGTTAAATAGACTATAAAAGTCAAAATAATCTTTTTATCAAAGGTCTTAAATTAATTTCCAGTGTACTCTCAAGAGCATATCTATAAAAGGATGAAAGCAGAGAAAGGAAAGGAAGAGAGGGACCTTGGTTCTGATAAAGTTGTTCCTGCATTGTTCCCATGCTCCTGCTGATCTATGCAGCTTTCCTGGATTTCTGTCCCAGCTGCTATTTCACAGAAATCTGACAGATTTCTAGCAGCTCATGTCTCTCCTAGGACTAGTGATCTTTAGGATTACCAAAGCCCTTGAGAGTCAGATAGTTCTCTGCTTGGACTTGATGTTACACCCAGGATTTCTCGCATTCAACTCAACTGGACTCCAGAAACTTCACCTTCTCGTTGCTCTAATAACATTCTAGGAGAACTCGAGAAGATGGACAGTTGCGCAGAGAATCATGATGAGAATGTGACTGGCAAAGAAGTAGACCTGGCACAGCTGTGGCAACTTGAACAGGGCAGGGTTGAGAGAAGATTTAAATGATTCAAAAATAAATCAGATTGTGCTTTCTAAACCTGAAATCTACTTTACCTGGTCATGTTTTCTATAAGACTTCCAAAATAAACTTCATTTTCATATTTCTTGCACAGTGTTTGTGCTTCTACTTCCGATAATACTATTTGTCTTTGCATAAGTATTTTAAAGCCTTCATCTTGAATAATATCCAAAACATCCTCTAAATTAAAAGGCACATAATAAGTTTTAGTTATATTGGTTATATTCAGAATGTATTATCATGAGGACACACAACGCATTTCATCCTCGTATGAAATTTAAAAGTTTGCAAAAATAGCTTATTAGATTTTAATTTAAGGTGAACAATATTCTTATATCAAATTATGATATTTCCGATTTTTTATCACATAGGAATCATATACACACACACACAGAGGTATATCATTAGTAAACATTTTCTTCAGGTGTTTGTGTGTACAGGCATGTGTGTGTACAGGTTTGTGTGTTCAGACATGTGTACTGTGTGTACAGTAACCAAAATAACCAACCAACACAATCATCCAAGCATTTGTAAATAATTTTTATATTCAAGAGTCTTCATTTTATTTACTCCACTGGGGGAGATACGAGTTTATTGGATACCCAAAAGTATTTCTCAACATCCTTCTCTCTTGCCTACTTTTGACTGTAGAAACCTAGAAAATGCAATACTCGCTTCTCTACCCTTCCCTCTGGATAGGGTGGCAACATGGCCCAGATATGGCCAATCATATACAAAGGACGTATACTGGGAATGCTTCTGAGAGAGGCAGCCAGGGAGAACCTCTCTACCACCTTCTGCTTCCTGTTTCAGACATTTGAGGGACATGATGCTTGGAGCTGTGAGGTCATCTTGCAACAAAGAGGGTAAAATCAAAAGCACAAATTCTGACTCAGCTCAGACAGCACTAAGCCCCTGATCAAGGCCAAAAATGCATCCTTACTGATATATTACCTCTCCCTTTGTGAGCATGAAATGAAGTTAATAAAATAGAACTAAGCAATCAGTTGTCAGGAAAGAGTAAAACAATGAAGCATACACATTAATATAATTTAAGCAATAATTTGCTTCAGAACTATCTCACAGACAAGAGAAAGAAAAAAATAGAATATTTATACAGTTCTTGAAATTTAAAAAGGTGTAATTCTTAGAGGAGACAAATTATTTTTTTAATTTTTGTATTACTAAATTAAAAAAATATTTATCATATGAGAGTCCCTAATGGCAACAGTTTAAAAAGTGACCACAAATCCTCAAACAATTTGCATATAGGATGGCTTCTTGTAATGACTCATGAGAAAAGTTGAGGAAAAATATTCAGGGAAGGTAAATCTCCATAAAGGTAAAGAAACTAGCCTTAATGGCAGAGTGGGTGGACTGATGTCCTCAAGAATGCTCTCCTTAGCTTGCACTCTGTTTGGTGATCACAAGAATTATAATCCAGGCACATAAAGGGTCCTTGGTATCCAACTATTAAATTGAAAGAGCACTGGGGAGTACCATTATTCACAAGATGGTAATGAGTTTCCTTGACCTCACTAATAGAGGATTAAGTTCCACTTAATTCTGATATAGATAGATATGATAGATATAATAATGAGTATTTTATTTTGTTGCATAGTGTCCATGAGGATTTTCAGACATCATCTCAAGTATTCCAGTGATACCATTCAATGCACATATTCTGTGACAGGTATAGAGATGCAGAGAATTCCTGTTTCTAGATAAAGCATCTAGTAGTTGCATCGACATTTCTTGGAATAACCTGGTCCACAAAAATCATACTTCAAGACCAGAGCACCTTGATAACTTACTTCTCATTAATCACAGACAAATGCTGAGCAAGGTGGCTAATAATCAAAGAAACGTGTACAAATCAGTTCATTCTTATGTGTCTATGCAACCTTGAAAAAATTTGAACAAAAAGAAAGGGAAAAAATTCTATAAGTATCTAAATGAAACAAACGAAAAACAACAAAAACTGAATTATCTACAAAGGAACGAAAAACCGGCTGAAGCAGACTTTTCCTCTGCAACACAAAAGACAAAGTCAATGAACAAAAGTCTACAGGTTTGGGGATGGAGGATTTATCAAAAAAAAAAAAAAGCAAATTATAGAGTCAGATAAGTTTTCTTTTATATATAAAGGTAATAAAAGACATTCTCAGATACAGTAGGGCTCAGAATAGAAAATATGTACATATCTCTTTTAAAATTGTACTTAAATATACACTCTAGATAACTGAGAAGTAAAAACAATTAAGTAATTAAAAAGAAGTGAGAAATTAACAGAGCTAAAGACTGTGTAAAGCGTGAAAACCAGTTCAAATAAGAAAAATTAGAAATAAATACATCTGTTGTAAACCTGATTATAAACAAAATGCAAATTATAAAATATCATCAAAAGGTAAGACATGTATTGTAAAAGCAACTTAACAGCCACCATTTGTACTAAAACCTCAAACAACATTAAGAAAAATGAAGGGCACAGAAATCAGAAGCGGGGTGGGGCTGAGGCCAGGGAAAGGATTAAAACTCTGTAAACCCAAAGCTCCATCCTCTGCAATGGAGACTTTGGGGGATATCTCCATTTTCAGGAGGTTTCTTTGCTTTGACTTTTCTTTTTCCCTCTCCGGGCCCTGCCTGAGGCAAGCCCAGCCGTGAAGTTGTCCTCTGGAGGTAGCAGAGGCCCCGAAGACATCTACAACTCTGAGAAAAAGTCCTTCCCTGTGACCAGTAAAACTGGGAAGAGGAGCCTCCGTGGCCTGAACAGTGCGGGAGAAACCCTGTTAATTTTTTCTCTCTCCAACTTTTTGCTAACCACTTCACCTGGAGGTAGTCTCAAATGCAGGAAGCACAGGGAAGCTAAAACCCTACAATCCAGCCCGAGGACCAAGGACCAGGGCCCATGAGATAGATCCAGAGAGCGTGGGGATGGGACAGAGTGATCTCCTAAATCTGTGTTGGTTAAGTGATGGACTCATGCCGAGCCATGCATGTGCCAGGCTGATATGAGGAAACATAACAAAACCTTGAGAACAGAACTACAGTGTACACTACTGCCTAGGTCTCTGAGTGACAGCAAAGTTGTGCACAAATGAGGAAGTCCAGAACAGCATACAAAAGCTTTGAAAATAGAACTTACATTGGTGATAACCCTCAGAAAGTGGGTTGGGACATGTGGTCTGAACCTAACCTGGCTAACTGACTGCTAAAACAAACAAACAAGAAATCAACATCTTCCACAAGATTTTAACGAGATTCAGAGTCTCACAAGATAATATCAAAATGACCAGGGAGCAGAGTACAATACAAAATTATCCAACCTATAAGGAAGCAAGAAAATCTCAACAACTCTAAAGTAAAAATGCAATCAACAGACACCAACCTCCAGATGACCTAGATGTTGAAATTCTCAGATGAATAACTCAAAGCAGCTCTTATAACTACGTTCCATGAGGTGAGGATGAACACTCTTGAAATGTTTAGAAAGATAAAAGTTCTCAGCAGAGAAATAAATTACAAAAATGAACCAAATGAAATATGTAAAACTGAAAAATATAACAACTGAAATAAGAACTGGATGGGCTGAATGCCAAAATGGAGATCACAGAAGGAAGAGTCAGTCTTAACATTAAGCTAAAACAAAAGAAATGATCCAATGAGAACTACACAAAGAAAAAAAAAACTAAAAGTGAGCAAAGCCTTAGGAAACTGTGGGACAGTATCAAAAGATCTAAGAGGTGTGTCTTTGGAATCCCAGAGAAATGGAGAAAGAGTTAGTAAGAAGAAGAATATTTAAAGAAATAATGGTGGAAAATTCCTCCAACTTGGCGAAAGATATTAATTTATAGATTCAAGATTTCAATGAACCTGAAACGCAAAGATAAGCTCAAAGAAAAGTATGCTCAGATACATAATAATAAAACTGCTGAAAACTAAACGAAAGCAGCCAGAAAAAATTGCAGATAAGGAACCAATGTTTTGAAAGACTATGGATTTCTCATTAGAAACCAATGAAGCCAGAAGGCAGTGGCACAACATTTTTAAAGCACTGAAGGAAAATAACTAACAACCCATAATTCTATCTTAGTAAATAGATCACTCAGGAACGAAAGTAAAGTGAAGACATTCTTAGATTAAAGAAAACTAATAGAATTTCTTGCCAGCAGACCTGCTCTAAAAGAAATGCTCAAGTTCTTCAGGTAGGAAGAAGATGATATCAGAGGGAAACTTAGAATTTCAGAAAGGAAGAAAGGGCAATAGTAAATATCTGGGTGAATATAGTGAAATATTTTCCTTCTCTTAAGTTCTTTAAATTATTCATCACTGTTAAAAAGCAAAAGTTACAACACTGTTTGGAGGAGTATTAAATATATGTAGGTGTAATACACATGGCAACTACAGCAGACAGGGGAAAAGCACATACGTGGTTGTACGATTACTATATTGCACTTGAAGTGGTAAAATATTAACTATAAGTAGTTTTAACTTAGTTAGATATATTGAAATCCATGGAGCAACACTAAAAAACATATAAAACATACATATAGATAAAAAGTCAATACAGTCACGTGTCATTTAACGACTGATATATGTTCTGAGAAATTCATTGTTAGGTTGTTTCGTTGTTGTGTGAACATCATAGAATGTACTCACACAAACCTGGACGGTATAGCCTACTACACACCTGAACTATATGGTACTAATCTTATGGGGCCACTGTCGTATATGCAGTCTGTCATTGACTGAAACATTGTAATGAGGCGCGTGACTGTAGATAAATTGAAATGGACACTAAAAACCTATTAAAATTTCAAAAAGAAGGCAGGAAAGAGAAAATAGGATAGACAATTCCAAAATTTATCAATAACGACATTTAATGTAAACACTAGGAATAGCAATTAAAATACAAAGATTGTCAAAATGGATTTTTTTTTAAAAGATAATATTCTGTGCTCACTGGAAAGAGAAACTTAAATGGAAATGATTCTGGAAAGCTAGATGCAAACTGAAGAGAAGAGAAGTGTAGCAGTCCCAGAGGAGATCAAAACAATGAAAACGAATCATGTTTTTCACCTCTTTTTCTTCTATTATGAATGAGAAGCATGAGGATCTGATTTCAAAATTACCCAGAAAGCTTTGGTCTGAGGATATGCCTTAGATGACGGAGTCGCTTGGAGGTGATGCAGTGATCTAAGCCTTCTGGGCATATGAAAGAACCAAGAGGACTGCCTGAGGCAGCATCCAATAGAGGTCAGTCAGGAACCAGATGCAAATGCCCTGACATCCTTATCCAACATGAATGAGGCAGCAGTCATCCACCAACTCACACTGAAGATAGGCAGTTTCAATTTTCATATACCATCTATGGATTCAATGCTTGTTCCTTCTTATTAACGGTATGTTCTTTTCTAGGGACTTTGCAGTAAGAGTGCTAGAAAATGAAGTAGCCAGAATATGTATGTTGCATAATTCAAAAATTCTTAGGAGTGCCGGAAAGGGGTGAGGAGTGGAAACATGCCAGTCACATGAAATAATCTCATGAACACAGATGGAAAAATTCTCAACAAAATATTAGCCAATCAAATCCAACAATGCACAAAAAAGTATACGCTACAACAAAGCAGGATTTACTCCAGGTAGGCGAGGCTGGTTCAACATTTGAAAGTCAATTAATATAACCTGCACATTAATAGACTACAGAAGAAAAATCATATGATCCCATCAATAGATGCAGAAAAAGCATAGGACAAATCCAACAACCATTCATAACAAAAGCTCTCAGCAAACTTGGAAGAGAAGCCTCCTCAATTTACTAAAGAACATGCATAAAAATCCTTCAGATAATGTCATATTTAATGGAGAGAAACTAGATGCTTTGTATCTAAGACTGGAAACAAGGCAAGGATATCCCTTCTCACCACTCCTATTCGACATCATTCTGGGAATCCTAGTTAGTGAAATAACACGAGAAAAGGAAATAAAAGGTACACAGATTGAGAAGGAGGACATAAAGCTGTCTGTGTTCACAGATGACACAATTATGTAGAAAATCCCAAAGAAACAACAATAACAAAACTCCTGGAACTAATAAGAGACTATTACAGCAAAGTTGCAGGTTACAATTAATATACAGAAGTCAATTACTTTCCTATATGCCAGAAACTAACACTAGAATTTGAAATTTTCAACAATACTATTTATATTAGCACAAAAAAATGAAACACAAGGGTAGAAATCTAAAAAATATGTACAGAATCCAAATGAAGAAAACTATAAAACTCTGAGGAAAGGAATCAAAGATCTAAATAAATGGAAACATATTCATTGCCTATGGATGGGGAGACTCAATATTGTTAAGATGTTGATTCTTCTCAACTTGCTCTCTAGGTCTACAGAACCCCAGTCAAAAGCCCAGCAAGTTTTTTGTGGAGGTGGGTATTGACACACTGATTCTAAAGTTTATATGGGAGGCAAAAGATCCAGAATAGCCAATGCAATATTGAAGGAGAACAATGCTAGAGAGCTGATATTACCCTCTTCAAAACTTACTATGAAGCTACAGCAATCAAGACTGTGTGGAACTGATGAGAGAACAGACACATCAGATCAATGGAACAGAATAGAGAACCCAGAAAAAGACACACAAATATAGTCACCTCATCTGTGACAAATAAGCAAAGGCAATACAGGACAGCAATGATAGTCTTTCCAACAAATGATGCTGGCACATCCAAATGCAAAAAGATTAATCCAGACATAGACTTTACACCTTTCACAAAAATTGACTCAAATGGCTTACACAGTTGAATGTAAAATATAAAACTATAAACTTCCTAGAATATAACAAAGGAGGAAATCTAGGTGACTTTGGGTTTTGGCAATGATTTTTTGGATATGTAGTAAAAGAAAAAAAGAAAAATATCGATAAGTTGAACTGTATTAAAAATAAATTTTTTTGTGAAAGTTTAAAAAACCATTGAGATAAAAACCTGGAAAATATTTACAAACACAGAGCCAAAAACCACAAAGCCAAAAACCTGGAAAAATATCTGCAAACCACATATATATAAAGGATTCATATTCAAAATGTACAAAAGACTGTTATAACTCAACAAGAAGTGAACAACCAATTAAGAAATGGGCAAAAGATCTGAAGAGACACCTCATCACAGAATATAGAGATGGAAAATTAGCACATGAAAAGATGCTCAGCATCATATGTCATTTTTATTACTGCTGCAGAGTCCATTCCAATGCCTAGTGACACCGTGTACAGCAGAGTGGAACGCTGCCATCTTTTCACGCCATCCTCTCACCTGCTGGTGCTATATCAGACAATGCTCTGCTGCTATTCATAGGGTGTTCGTGGCCACATTTTTTCAGAAGTGAGTGACCAGGTCTTTCTTCCTAGTCTGTCTAGTCTGGAAGCTCTGCTGAAGACTGTCCACCGTGGGTGACCCTGCTGGTATTTGAAATACTAGTGGCATAGCTTTCAGCATCACAGCAACACACAGTCACCACAGGATGATAACTGACAGACAGGTTGTGTGGTTCTCTGACTGGGAAATGAACCCTGGCTATGGAGGTGAGAGCATTGAATCTTAACCACTAGATCACTAGGGCTGGCTATGTCATTAGGAAATTGTAAACTAAGACAAGAATGAGATGCCATTATATACCTATTAGAATAGAAAAAATCTAAAATACCAAATGTTGGCAAGGATGTAGAGCAAGAGGAGCTCTCATTCACTGCTGTTGGGAATGGAAAATGGTACAACCACTTTGGAAGGTATTTTGGCAGTTTCTTACAAAGCTAAACATTGTTTAACCATATGATCCAGTAATCATATGGTATTTACTCAAATGAGTTGAAAACTTATGTCCACACATACACAAAATTGCACATGAATGCCTATAGCAGCCTTCCTCATAATAGCCCCAAACTGGAAGCAGCCAAGATATACTTTAAGAGGCAACTGGATAAGCTTTGGTATATCCATGCAATAGAATATTATTAGCAATAAAAAGAAATGAGCTACCAAGCCACAAAAAAATCCATCGAGGAAGCTTAAATGTATATTATCCAGTGAAAGACATCAGTCTGAAAGAGCTATATGCTATATAATTCCAACTATATGACATTCTGAAAAATGAAAAACTGCAGACACAGCAAAAGGATCAGTGGTTGCCAGAGATTAGGAGGGAAGAAGAGAAAGATGAACAAATGAAGTACAAGGGATTTTTAGGTCAGTGATTTTATTTTGAACCATATGTAAAGGGGATACATGATGTTCTGCACTGGTCAAAACCCACAGAATGTACAAAACAAAGAGTGAAACAATGTACATTATGGACTTTAGTTAATAACGTTGTATCAACACTGGTTCATTAATTATAAAAATGTATCACAATAACAAAAGATGTTCATAAGAGAAACTGTTGGGAAGCAGGCATATGGGAACTCTGTACTATCTTTCTTAATTTTTCTACAAATCTAAAACCGTTTAATTTTTCTACCTAATTTTTCCTGTAAATCTAAACTGTTCTAAAATATGAAGTCTATTCATTTAAAAAAATATGCATATATTTTTTAAATTCTTTAAAGGTAAACAAAACAAAAGTTTCCAAAGAAGAAAACTCTAGGACCAGATAGTTTCGCTGGTCAATTCTAGTCAACATTTAAGAAAGATGTAACATCAATTCTATACTATCTCTCTCAGAAAATAGAAGAGGGGTGACTACGTTTCATCTCATTTTTTGAGGCCTGCATTACCCTGACACCAAAACCAGATCAAGACATTACAAGAAAACAACAACTATCCCTCATGAATATAGACACAAAAGTCCTTAACAAAATAGTAAAAAATAAAATCCAGCAATATGCAAAAAGGACAGTATACAACAACCAGTGTGGTTTATCTGGAGAATGCAAGGCTGGTTCAACCCTCAAAAGTCCAAGTAAGCTATATTATCAAACTCAAGAAAAAAAACTATAATCATATCAGTAGATACAGAAAAAAATACTTGAGAAAATACAATATCCACTCATGATAAAAAATTTCCCCAAACTAGGAGTAGGTGAAAATTTCCTTAATCTGATAAAAGACATATACAACTAATATTATACTTAATGGTAAAAGACTGCGTGCTTTTGTTATAAGATCAGGAACAGGGAAAATGTGTCTACTCTGGCCCTCCTATTCAACATTGTACAGGAGGTTCTAGCTAGTCCAATGAGGCAAGCAAAAGAAATAAAAGGCATATAAATTGGAAAGGAAGAGGTAAAACTGTCTCAATTTGCAGATTATATTATTGTTTACATCAACAGTTCTCAGCAAAGAGATTTTGTCCCCTAAAATCTTGACAATGCGTTTAACAACATCTGGAAATAATTTTGGTTGTCATAACTGGGAGTGAGGAGGATGCTACCAGGATCTAGTGAATAGAGGCCACAGATGTTGCTAAACATTTTACATTGGCCATGACACAGCTCCCCTCAACAAAGAATTATCTAGTCCCAAATATAATGAGGTCTGAGGTTAGAAACCCTAGTCTACATATAAATTCCCAAGGAATCTATGTCAAAGCTTCTAGGACTAAGTGAGTTCAGCAAGTCAGAGAATACAAGGTCAATATACAAATATCAATTATATTAACATACACTAGGTATAAAAAAGAATTAAGAGTGTGAGTTTATGGTTTGTTCTTACTCTGCCGTATTCACTCTGCTGTGTGAATACAGGATGAAGTTCAAAATAACTAGCACCTTTCAAGTGCCAGGCACTTTATCTATGTTTTCTCATTTTAACCTTCTGAATTTTACACAGGAAAAAGTAGACTTGGTAAAATATCGTGTTCAAATCACACTGTTAATGAGGGGTTGACTCAAGCTTTGAATTAAGGCATTTCAGACATGAAAGCTTCAAATCTTTATTATATAATAAATTCCTGCCATGATAAAATCTACTGTAACAAATTCATAAAGTAGAAAGTGCTTTGTAAACTCTTTTAACTAAAAAATGTTTTATTCTTCATTGTTGAGAATTCAGTAATTTAATATTAACTAAATTTCTTACTTCAGGTGCTTTTTCTTCAATGTTAAACTTTAAAATAATATCTTGTAATGTAATATACCAGAGTTTATTCAAATCCCAGGTACAAAATACTTAAGTTGTGCTTTGTTTCTTACCTTTCCTTTGTTGAAAGAGATCTGGTCGAAGTAATGCCATTATCCTTTCTAATTTTATGCTTTTCATATTTTTAAAATTAGGGAAGAAGATATCAATAAACTTATTAACATCCGTTGTATTATCTTCAACATCACAAAAGTGAGATATATGTTGTCTTTCCAGACATTCTTGTAAGCTGTTGAAATCCAAAATATAATTTCAGATTACTATAAACTGAAGTTTAATAACCATGTCAGAAATTTGAAAGTGATAATACACTCACAAATAACTTGGAGTCTAGTAAAACAAATAAAAATTGAATTTCATGAAAAGATGAGTTGTATCTCTGTATCAATCAAAGAATATGCATTTAATTAAACTTTCTATTGAACTACTCCAAAAATCAATTACATGAAATCATCTTTTGACTTTATGAGAGGATAAAGAAAGACCAAGAGAAAATAAGTTTAAAAATTTTTTTCTTTTCTCTATGTAATGCTTTCCAGATAGTTTCTATTTTTCCCTTTAATTTTGTCTTTGAATCAAGGGTTATTTAGGAGTATATTTCATATTTTCAAATAGAGAAGACATTTTGGTCATCTGTTTATTGTTTACTTCCAATGTTATTGGATGATAATCAGCAAATATGTGTGGTGAAACCTTAATTTTAAAAAATTTTTTAATGTTTTCTTTGTAAACAAAGTAAGTTCATTTGTAGAATATAAGGTTACATATATTTATATTGTATATATTATAGATTGTTTACCATATACTATTTACAGCATACATATTTTCCATTCCTATATATCCTTGCATATTTTTGTCTGTTGTGTATTGAGACCTCTCACCACAAAGGTGTTTTTATCCAGTTGTCTTTATTCTTCTAATATTTTTACTTTTATGCATTTAACTGTTCTGTTGCTTGAGGCATATACTTGATTACTATATCGTCTTCATAAATGTTGCCTTTTACATCATGTCCTTCTTTATCAAGTTTAGCATTTTTAACATTCACTTCTAATACTTTATTTTTGCTGGCTATTTTTTTGCCATCCCTTTATTTTTATTTTCGTGTGTTTCTTCTAAATAGAATATAAATGAGGGAATTTTTTAGCACTTTTCTTCTTGAAAAAATTTAAATTGACAGAAAAGTTGCAAGACCAAGTTAACGAACTCCCATTTATACCCTTCATCTACGTTCACCAACTGTTAACATCTTGTCACATTTGTTCTCTCTCCCTCTCATCCCCCCACGTGTGTGTGGGTGTGGTGTGTGTGGGTGTGGTGTGTGTGGGGGTGTGTGTGTGTGGGTGGGTGGGTGGGTGTGTGGGTGTGTGGGTGTGGGTGTGTGTTTTAGTGAACTATTTGAGAGTAAGCTGCAGATATTTTAACATTCACATTCCTGAATACTTCAGGAAATTTTAAATTGATATAAAACTGTTATCTCATAAATAGTCCATATTGAAATTTCACCAATTTTCTAATACTGTCCTGTCTACAGTAATTTTTTCTCAATCCCGGATCACACATTGCATGTGGTTGTCCTACCTCTGAAGACTTCTTTAATTTCTAGAAGGGTCTCAGCTTTTTTGTCTTCCATGGTATTGATATTTTGAAGAGTCCAGGCCAGCTGTTTCGTAAATGGTTCCTCGTTTTGGATGGTTTCAAGCTAGTGGATGGCCCAGTTGTTTCCTATAACATCCTGGGCGTGATTCTCTGGCAGGAATACTACAGAAGTGGCGCTGTATCTTTCTTAGTACATCAGATTGCGGCGTACGCGATGTCAATTTTTCTCATTATTAGAGATATTAATGTGGTTAAAATGGTATCCCTCATTTTTCTCCACTGAAAAGCCACAATTTCCACTTCATAAATAATAAGAAATCTGTGAAGACCCTATTTGAAACTGTATATATTTTTCACACAATGGTTTTACCACCCATCGATGATTCTTGCCTGCATCAATTATTACTACGGTGGTTTTTAATTTAGTTCTTTTTTTTCCGCCTTAGCCTGGTAAGCTCTGTATTTAATGGGATAATTAATCTTTTGATATTTAGTATAGTAACCATATATTTGACTATACTCCTTCCATCTTACTTTATATTTACCATTTATTTTAAACTGAAGTCTTTTCTTTCCCTTATTTTGCAGGTCTGAGCAAGCTGCTGTTCATTCCAGTTTTTCCCCTTGTCAACATGGAGGTCTACCTCGCTCATCCACTAATGTTAATGTTTTACCATCTTTTACCTGCTTCTGTAATCAAACAGATAGGTTCCAAATATTTCTTGCATTCTGGCACACTATTTCCCAGCTTTAACATTCCATTCGTGCCCCCTTCCACAAATTCAAATGAGAACCTTAAAATACTGTTACCTTCTTCATCTCATCTTTCCTGTCTCCTGTCTGAGACTTTTGAACCATTTTGCCACACGTGCTCAGCGACTCCTAGGTTTTGTTGAGATAATTCAGAATCTATCAGCATTGTCTTCTATTTCAAGAGTCCTTCATTAGCTATTATATTGTATAACCCAGAACTGTGTAATGTGTATATATGTGTGTGTGTGTATTTATAAATTCCAAGGCTCATGGCTAACAACTGTTTCCCTTCTCTTTTATCCCCCATGTTGAGGTGTCTCTTTTCATTTTTTGTTTGGTCTAGTCTTTCCTCAAATATTTTCCATAGAAGGGGTATATAGGTGATACGTTCCTAAGCACGTCCTTGAACATCCTCCTTTGCTCCACCGGTAAATGATATCCTGGCTTCGTGAAAAATGCAGGGCTTGTAGTCATTTTCTCTCAGTAGGATGATGACGAGTCCTGTGCCAATCAGAGATATTTTCCCTTGTAAGCAACTTGCTCTCAGGTGCTGCAGATGTGGAGTCGGTGGAAGGGGCCCACCAAAAGTTTAAATTACTAGGCGGTGCACTGTTGCTAGAGAAATTTTAAACTGATACTAAAGCCAACTAAGTCAGGCTGCTTCTTATCATCACTATGCACCAGCAATTCTAAATAATGTTAGTGATAAAAGACTCCTCCTCAAAAAAAAAATTTTGTTCATCTAAATTCTAAACAATTCCTGTGGTCAGTGTTGAATTTTAATAATATATATGTAAGCTTCAAGTTAGCACATTTTTATTACTTATCTTTAATAAACAATGTACTCTACATAGAAGAATGAATCCTAAAATAACAAAGCTATTGGCAGTATTGCAAATTCTTGAATTTATTGTGAAAGAGGAGTTTCATGCACCTTTGTGTATTAAACATAGATATACAGTGAAGATCAGTTTGAGAATGTCATTGAAAAATCTTCAAAAACTGAAGCTTACAAACAAACACCGTACTTCATTCCCGTGATGGACTCATAGATACAGGTAAGCATGTTTTTTCCTTTGTTTAAAGATATGTTTAAATATTATTAACCTGTTACTTGTTTCACTTTTGGTATTATAATGTTTATTTTTATTTTTTGCTTACATGTTCATACACGCACAAAATTCCATAAAAGACAATTTTCGCTATGTTTCTTTCCTGGCCGTGATTACTTGTCTCACTCAGTAATTAGTATTTACAATAATACTGTCATATAGAGGAGAGGGGTGTTAAGAAAATTATCTGCTCTGGGTTTCAAATATATTAAATACACCACTGCCTGTTCTTCCTGTCTGGAGACGGTGCACAATGTTTTTCACAGGATATTCCTGTATCCGTGTTTTTTAGCATCAGCCAAGGCTGGACCACGGCAAGCACTTTCAATTGGCAGATACACGTGCTTCTTCATTCCAGGGAATTTTTTTCCCTATTCTTTGTTGACTTACGGGTTATCCATCTGCTCTTTCTTCTCTGTATGAAATTTCTCTTATTAGCACATTGGTCTCCCCAGTATATTCTCCAGATCGCTTATATTTGCTCTCATGATGTCGGTCTCATTTTTTCCTGTTCTTTGAGCTATTTCTTACATCTGATTTTCACATCATTAATTCAAGTCTCAAATGACCATCACATCCTATAATTCTCCAGTGAATTGATACTTCAAATTACAGTTTTTATAATTCAAATTTGAAATTCCTTTTCTTATGTGAATGTAGCACTTGGATCTCAAGTATTATTATTAATTATTATTATTATTATTACTAACATTTTATTTAAGGACTTCTCTGTCTCTAGCAGTTCTTTTTCACTGAGCTTGTGTTTTGATTTTTTTTTTTTAAAGATTTTATTTTTTTCCTCTTTCTCCCCAAAGCCCCCTGGTACATAGTTGTATATTCTTCGTTGTGGGTCCTTATAGTTGTGGCATGTGGGACGCTGCCTCAGCGTGGTTTGATGAGCAGTGCCATGTCCGCGCCCAGGATTCGAACCAACGAAACACTGGGCCGCCTGCAGCGGAGCGCGCGAACTTAACCACTCGGCCACAGGGCCAGCCCCGCTTGTGTTTTGATTTTTGAGTAGATCTTCCCTTTTGTGGCTACGAGTTTCCCTTAGGTGGGTAGTCATTTTTCTTCATTGGCTCATTGGGGCTTATGTCTGGTTTTTGGTGGGTTAAGTGTTGGAAACCCCGTAGCTGGAAGGCAAAGTGGCCTCTAGGCTACAAGCCTGAGCTGCAGAAGCCAGCAGGCTGTCATTCCCCTGCAGGAACAATTGAACGAAGCCCTCAGAAAAGTGGACTTCACGGGCAAGGCAGTCAGTAATCCTGCTCAGCTCCATCTTGACTTCCAGGAGTCAGGCAGGGCCAGTGAAGTCATGTCAACTTTGCCCTTGGGAATCATAAGTCCAATTTGTCCTTCCCAAGTTCAGCTCCAGGTTGTCTCCAGGCTCTTGCCTCCTTTCTCAGTAGAGAAAGCACCACCCCACCCTCCCTTTCTCTTTAGTTGGGGACCTAAACAGAGCTCCAGGCCTCACCTATGGCCAGCTGCTTATCAGTGCAGTTTCCTTTTGATGCAGGAGAGGCAAGAAAGGTCTGGCGATGGGAGCAGAGAGCCAAGGTATAGAATTCAGACTGCTCTGATCCCAGAAACATATTTTAAAGATGATTTTTAGGAGTTGTATCCATTATCTTTAATTTAAATGAGAATTTCATAAAAGAGAAAACTAGCTCTCTATAGCTACGACATATATAGGGATAAATAGGTGGCCAAGAATAAAACAGACACTTTCTACAGATAGAGAAATACAATACATTATAGGAGGTAGGAACTGTCATCCTCACTCAGTCATAAAGATTTGAAACTGAAAAAAACTTTAGCGATCACCTAATCTTTCCCCATCTTTGTATCCCCAGTACCGGCACATAGAAGGACCTTAATAAATATTACATGAATGAAAGGATGCATGACAAAATGAATAAATGAATGAGCGAAGACTCTGCCAGTAACTATTGATATGACTCGGCTATGTAGCTAACCGATCCACACCTCCCTCTTCCGCACGATGACTACACAATGTCAAACGACACTGTCCTTTGAGTTCTTAACACACAGGTTGATTAAGGAGACAGACACGTAAACAGATAATATAAATAATGTGATAAAAGGCCATCATGAAGGAATCTGGGATCTGGATGAAAAACGTGGGTGCCTGTGTCCTGTTTTCCTGGTTCACCCTCCCTTCTCCCAGCCACTGGATCAAACGGGACATCGTTGGCATGGAGAAATTTTTCCCATGCTATGTGGGTTCACAGACTGTGAGCGTTTTTCTCTGTAGGGATAATCAAGCTGACAAAGACCAGGGCTCTGCTGTCCTACATGTGCTCATGTTCATGGAAGGGGCCACCTATCACTGCCAGTCTAATTGCCCTGCTTTTAACTTCCCTTCTGCCTCACCCCCATCCCCCACCACCGAGAGAGGAAGGTGAGGAGGCTTTGAGGTGGGGGCGGGGTGGCAAAAAAAGTAAAAGTGAACAAATGTCTAAATTATTCGTGAGAGTTTTTGTCCTTGATCCTTTAGGTTCTGGATCTACTTAAAAGATGGCAGGTGGGGGGTGCCCAGCACCTGTTTGGCCTGCCTCCAGAACGAGAACTGTGAAAACGATCCCCAGACAAACATGCTCCCGACTCCATGCTGCCTGCTTGCGGCCATTGCTTGGGAGAAACATGGGCCAAAGGCAAATGGAATCACTAAGTTTAATAGAAAATACTGCAGACTTTGCCAACATTAATACGTCACACTCTGCCCCCACCCCGCCAACTGCCTCAATTGGTCACCTTATTCTGTGGGTATTGAACAACTGGAGACAAGTAGCTTCTCAAAGTTGGATGCAATGGAGACGTACCTGAACAACACTACAGTGGAACACTTCTCTTATGCCAGGTGCATTAATGAGTGTTTCATACAATGCTTTTTTTTTTAATGGCTCAAAAACTCTGGTATGAAATCTGATATCTTTTTGAGCCCAATACTGCCCATCTAAACCTTCCCTCTGCCCACTGATTATCATTTCCCTTAAAATTCTGACAGTGACTACTACTGTTTATAAAGCCCTTTGTCAGCAGTTGATTTACCTTATGAATCCCTCTGTCCCACTCAAAACTTGGAATTAATGATATTAGGGTCTCCTTGCTACCTAAAATGTATGACATCACTAGGAACCAGCAGATGTCGCTACTCACGAAAAGCCGTTACAATTCATTAATGAGACAACAAGGAAAGTTCTGGAGATTCCCAGACAGAAAATGCAACGGAGACGGGCTGCCTGGCACGAAGAGACACACACCGTGAAGCCTCAAGACTCAGCTACTCTCAACAGGTTCCTGCTCACCCACCTTCTTTCAGGCACAGCTCTGCCAGCTCCTGTGTTAAACTCTGGATTTTCTGAGTCTTCAGAGTAATAAAAGGCACAAATGGCAGTGCATAAAACTGACATTCTGCAAATTACTTATGTTCCTTTTCAAATATTTTAAAACCCATTAACAAAAATATACAACTATTTAGTTCTCAGCAATTTACAATCACTAACTGCCTTAAGAAGAATGGCAGAGTACCCACGATGTCTTTAGGACACAGGGAAGGTGAAAGTGGAATGTGGGGAAATGGGAGAGAAGATGGGGTTGGGAGGGATTACGTGGGTCTCTACCTACCCCTGGAGCCCCAGGCCATGAGGTCAGACTGGTGTGCCCACCTTTAGAAAGACAAACAGGGAAAAGTCCTCCCTTTGTAATCCCCTTGACATAAACTTTCAGGTCAATCCCAGCTTTGTTGAATATACAGTATTTGAGCTTCAACACAAAATGTGTAGCTTCAGCATAAAAGTGTTTGTCTTTAGATTTTGAGATATTTGGACCGTAGTGTTATTATCGGGTCCTACACTTCATTACCTACTAACACATTGTCAATGGTACATTTTCTGGTCTCAAGCTACCTCTCCCATTTTGTCTTCATCGCCGTGGCTGTCTCCTCTTGATCTTCAGATGGTTCTTTGGGTTCAGTCTCAGGATTAGCTTCAGTTTCTTCCCAGGGAGGCTGTCGTTCATTTCCTGGAGCTATAACTAGAATATAGCTTAGGCCGCTTGTCATAAAACGGACAAAATCTTCAAATTCAGGCTAAAAAATAAAATGATAAACCATTTACTTTTGGCTCCTGAAATGCATAGACCAAAATGGCGGCCACTACCCAAGCCAAGTGACATCTTCCCTTCCATGATCACAGGCAAGGGAATGTTATTCTTACAAACCTCCTGTTATAAACAAATCTTTGAAGGATAGACGTTCACCGCTAGCAGGGATTGATCTTAAAGAGAGTCTAATAACTGTTCTCAAACTTTAGGATGCTTCCAAATCATCTGGTGGGCTTGTTAAAATACAGATTTCTGGAGTCCAATCCCAGAGGTTATGATTCAGCAGGTTTAGGGTGGGGCCTAGGAATTGGATTTTCTCAAAGATTCCCAGGAGATGCTGATGCAGCTGGTCCAACCCTTTCCTTTTACAAGTGTGGAAGTTGGGGTCAAGAGAGATGGTTTGAGTGGCACAGCTGGTTTTACAAAGTACTGTCCAATAGAACTTTCTGTGACAATAAACCTGTTCTCCTGCGTTCTCCAATACAAGTAGCCACGTGCAGCTATTGAGCACTTGAAATGTGGCTAATGCAACTAAGACTCTAGATTTTTCATTTTATTTAATTTTAATGAACTTAAATTCAAATGGCCACATGTATCTAATGCCTACCACATTGGACAGAGCATTTCTAGAAGCTAAGTCTCCTGACCCAAAAGCCAGAGTACTTTCCAATACATGGCATTGCCTGTATTATATTTCCTCAAGCAAAAGAGAATTTAAAATATATCTTGAGAGAAAAGCCTTTAGGTAAAAAAGAATAAAGCTTGACTGTGAAGTTAATGACAAGGAGCATTAACCTGGGGTAAAAAGCTATGGGAAAGGCCTGGATATTCACACTTCCAGCGGGCTGATCAAGGAGTCTTAGAGGACATAGCATAACAAGGTGTTGACTCCAACGAAACACAGTAGACCACCCACTTTTGCTCAGCTGCCATATTTGTTCCAGAGATTTCTCCATAGTGGTCGTCTTTGGTATTTCCATGATATAGAAACCAATAGGGACATTCGGAGCTGATTTGGTTGGTTAGGCTTATTCACTTGCTTTTCTTTAATGAGGATCTAAAACTTATAGGAATCCACCATATTTGGGAACACAGTGTTGCTGTTGTTGTTTTTTTAACTTCTTACCTCATCTGCTATTCGACTGTAGAAGTCCCTTACTTGTTCCTCCGTGAGCACTCTCTTATCCTCTGCTTCTATGACAAATCCTGCCTTGATAATCTTCAATTAGACAGTAAAGTTAGATCCAGACGTGTCATGGGACCACATGTAAAACAAGTCAAGGACATTCGTTTCCTGGGCTTAACAAACCACTCAGATTTGAACATGTATCATGTAAAGACCTCAGCATGATCCATACGGCACTAGGTTTGAAGAAGCTCAAAAATATATAAATAAAGAATGCCTTTTCACATCCCCTGGTAGTTAAGTTTTCAAGGCCTCAACCAGAGACTCCGCAATATTTCTATTATTTAAGTGAATTGCCTCAAAATGTGAAAAAACTAACCAAATTCCAGGGAAAGATATAACAGTTTCTGAATCATTTGCAAGGACATAAATTTACAAGCACTTCTTAACCATCTATTTTCAAAATTGTTCTAACTTTCTTTTTTTTAAGGATTTATTTTGTTGACTATAATTCATAATCTAATATATCTTATTCTTATAGAAACAAAAATATCCAAATGATGGGGAAGGATAGGATTTAAGATTTAGCCATGCTTTACTTGTCTTAAAGAAAATTAAATTTAATGACAAATTCAGTTTGCACGTCACTCAGGTATAAAAAAATGTAACAAACAGAAGTTTTGAGATGAATATGACAAGTCTAATGAGGTACCAAACAATTAAATATAAGTGTAATCTGTGTTCAAAGCAACTCAGTAATTACATTAAACCACGCCAATCATTTGAGCTCACTTTGGAGGATCCTGGAACAGATATGTTCTCCTTCTAGTGTGAAAGCAGACACTGCACTGGTTGCCTTGGCTTCGTGGACATCACAGAGCATTACTTACATCTTAGTGACCCCTCTCCTAACTGACATTCCAACTTGAACACATTCTAAACACTCAAATCATGTCTTTGTTGTTACTTAGTGCCTGACAACAGAACAGAAAATCCAAGCAACATTTAAACTTAATAACTTCTCCTTTAGCATAGTTGAAAAATGCAGTGTGTTCATTTTCTTTTCATTCAAAGCATTCTTTGTTTTTTCTGTCCTAGTTGTTATGTAGCCGCTCACTGTGTTCCAGAGAGGTGAAGTATTTAGTAGATAGTCATAATTTACGTCTCTGAAATGTCATTCACTATGTCAAAACTAAAAAATTCAGGTGAACTGATGATTAATAGTATTCCCTCAACTAAGAAAAAAATGACATAATTTTGAAAAAGCTAGTAAACCACCCTCAAATAAGAAACAGTAAACCATTGTATGTGATATTATTTCGGAAAACTTTATAAAGGATAAGCAGTATATAGGGTAGTGGGGTACAGTTGGGTGTCCCCCCTCCCAGTAAACACACCAGAATCTGGAAAAACAGAAGGTGATTTTTATAGAGCGATATTAATTAAATCAACTCATAATTGGAAGAGAGAGCATGTGTACCATGACTCGTGGACCATCTACTTTATTGTAGTTTGATCAATGATAATGCTGCTATAGCTAAAGGAAGAATACATGATGGGGATTTCATCTGGAGGTATCAACCCCTCCTCACGGAGCTCCCTATGGGATCTCCTCTAGTGCACATGCAACATTCTTTCAAATTTCAATATAATCTTCTTGTTTCAACACAAGTCATTGTTCAGGGTCAGCAAACTACAACCCTCAGGCACAGTATGGCCCAGCACCTGTTTTTGGCACACAGCCAGGCCTGTTTGTTTCCATACCACCTCTTGTTGGTTTCTCCATAAGATGGCAGAACTAAGCAGTCATGACAGAGATCACTGCCTCAAGCAGAAAATAGTTACAATCTGGCCCTTTCCAGGAAGAGTCTGCTGATCTTTGGATGACAATGCAATTCTCCTCGAAAAAGTTTTTTTTGGCTCTAAAGCAAAACGTTAAATACTTCCTTAAGATATTATGTATCTGGAAAGGACCTACATTTGTGACAATACACAGGGAATAAAGCAAGCTAAAGTGAGCTTATGACAAGTTTGCATTGCTAATAACTAAACATGAAGAACGTGTGTCACAATCCATTATAAGAGCTAGAACTCCCATCATTTATATCAGATGCTGGTAGAGCAGTTATTTAAATAAGGATGCTTGAGTACTTCTAGCCTTTGTAAAGACAAAACGTTCAAAGCCTTTAGAGGCGCCTAGCACCAAAAGTTCATTATATTCTATTTTACTCTAAATGATAAGCTTGTCTCTAAGTTGATAATTAAGGGCTGTTATTTTGCAATTAATGTAAACTGTTTGGGGTAAATATTACTTACTTTTTCTTTAATTTCTCTATCTTTTCTAGTAATCACAGCATCGGGTTTGATAATAGCAATGCTGCATATTTGCTCTAGGAAAAAAAAATAGAAGAATTTCATTTTGGGGGAAAAAAGTCTAGATAATGAGGGATTGGCAAGTAGAAATGTAAACTACTAATGTCCAGTGAATTTTTGTCCATTGATAGCTTTGTTCTTATTATGGTGTTTCAACCACCGGTTTCTACTTGGAATCAAATTGCAGTTCCTATATTTGCATACAGGAGAAACATTCACAACAGTTTGTAGTCAACAGGGCCTCTCTCAAAAAGAAAAATAGTGGGTGGGCTCTAGCCATTTCAATACAATTCACATGCATTAGAATCACACTCGTGATCCATCCAGCTCAGCATCGCTGGTGAGTGGAGTTTCAACGTTAGCAGACATTACAAACTGATGGATTTACCAACTACGGATTTATCCACATTTATCCACACATTCTTATGATGAGCTCTTAGTGCAAGAGAGCTCACTGAGCGCGCTGTGTGCTTCTGTTCCCTCCAGAGTATGAACACGCGCTCACACACCCACACAGACAATCCAGCGAAGGCAGGAAATTGTTCACTGTAAAGTAAAGAAGGAGTGTGGCTCACCAAGGAAGAAATTATTTACACAAGTTTTTGGAAGATGATGAAGGATGAAATAAGAGGAAGCTGCTGTCCAGATCAGTTAAGGGGACAGGAGCCCCTCAGAGACCAAAGGGAAGGCAGGCGGAGCAAAAGAGCTTGCTTTTTAATAGCCAAGGCTAGTATTGCACAAATCATCCTTCATCCTACCAGCCCCTTATCAGTTAGCGCTGTGTCATTACCAGCTTTCTGTTGCTGCAAGTGTTGCTGTGATGAACATCCACGTCCACAAATCCCTTGCCATTACTTTAGGAACTTTACTTACTGGCGCTTTCGTAGGGTGCTTCCCCAGCCTCTTCTGTGTCTGAGTCCACAAACAAAATTTCATGATACTGTGGAAGAGAAATGCACATGAGACAGTTCTATTTTTTATGATAGCGAAAAGGTTTTTAGAAATTTTGTTTCTAATAAATATTTATAATCCAAGGGACAAAAAGTAAAGTGAAAATGTGCCTGTATTTATCTAACACTACTTTTCCTAAGCTTTCCACTGAAATAAAACAAGGAATGTTTAAAACAGTTGGGATGGGGAGACTATCATAAATAATGCATATATGCTATATGGAAAATAGTTAAAGCCAAAACCCTTAAAACTTAAGAAAAGCACAAGGAATAAAATAAGAAAGAAGCAGAGATTAACAAGTAAGAAAGCAATAAACACATAATTATCATGTTAAAGATCAAAAGGGCATTCGATAAGTTTCAAGACGCATTCTTGACTATTACTCTTAGTAAATTTGAAACAGGAAGATACCTCCTTAACTCATAAAAAAATGTCTTGCTCAAAACAATAGCCAATTTCCTACTACAGAGTAAAATACTAGGAATAACAGTGAGGAGGGGTCTTAACTTCTTGAGAAGCCCTGAAAATGCTTCTGTGAGTCTGTGAACTGAATCAAAGGTTTATATATTTCCATATATACATTTTTGGAGAAAAGAATGGATAACTTCAGATTCTCAATGGAATAAAGACTCATAAATGTTTGGAATTAACTATACAGAAAGCATTCACTCCTACTGTAATCAGGAATAAGATCGTTATACCGGATACAACCTAAAATTGACCTGACTTTGCATTTGCCGGACCTGTGCTGGCCAATAAGGCAGCATTAACCACATAAGGCTCTCTGAGCACTTGAAATGAGGTTAGGCCAAATTAAGATGCGCTATAAGTGAAAAATACACAGCATATTCCAAAGACTTCATGTGAAAAAAATGAATGCTGAGTACCTTATTTTTTATATTGAGTACATCTTTAAATGGGAATCTTTTGAATATATTGGATTAAATAAAAGATGTTTTTTAAAATTAATTTCACCTTTTTCTTTTCTATTGTCTTTAATATGAGTAGTAGAACTTTACGAACTACCTATTTTGCTCACACGGTGGCTTGTATTTTATTACTATTAGACAGGGCTGTGCTAGAGAAGACAATTGGATAAGAAAGCTAAATAACAGAAGTCTCCAACAATATGGAATAATATAACATAAATATAAGATATTAATAAATTTCTTATATACCCACTGTCATTAATTAAAACAGGATGTCATTCTGCAGGAATAACAACAATAAAACCATAGAACAGAGAACACAGAGAGAAAGCTGGATAGAACGCAGCAATTAAGAGAATATGTTTAGGAGTCATTCTGCCTGACTTTAAATTCTGTTTTCACCACCTACTAGTTGCCTGTTTCTGGGGAAATGACTTAATGTTTTTAAGCTTTATCTTATTTGTCTCATAAGATTTGTTGAGGTTCCAGTTCAAGACAGCAACATAGGAGGCTCCTGAACCCACTTCCTCCCACAGACACACCAAATCTACAGCTACATACGGAACAATCCCCTCTGAAACAGATCCAGAAAATAGTTGAGCAACTCCTACACATCAGGCAAATGAGGAAAAACCCGTATTGAAATGGGTGAGAGAGGCTGAGACACAATCTTGTCATAAACTCCACCCCTAGCACAGCGACATACAATCCAGAGGGAACTTACAACTCCCAGTGTCACCCTGAGGAGTGAAGGGCTTGGACCCACTACCTAGCACCCCACGTTTGAAGACTTCCAACTTAAATGGAAAGCGATGGGCCCCCAAAATGCCTAGCTCTGAAAGCCAGCTGGGGCTTGGGATACCATGGTGAAGAAACAGTTCTTCACAGGCTTGCAAGGACTTGCTGTGGCAATCTTCCCAGGGCTCAGAGCTGAGGCAGGAGACCAAAACGCCCAGTTTTTCTCTGAAAGAGGCTTATTTGGAAATCTTAAAAGCCTGGGGGTCTGGCTCCTAGCTTAAAACAGATCTAGGGGCCACCTGCAACCCTCTCCTGAGACAGGGAGGCCAGCAGATGCCATCTTCACACTCTCCCTCTGCTCCCATTCCAGGTGGCCAGGATCTCCCTGGAGGGACCTTGTGCACATGGCTGGCGCCCCAACTTTTGCAGCTGCTGCCCAGGGGATGAGCCTCCGAGAGTCTCCGGGCTCTGGTGGTCAGCAGATCTTGCACTCACAGATCCTACAAGACTGTAGCAAACAATGAAACAGTTCTCAACCAGCTACACCTCTCAGGGCACAGTGGAGAGGCAGCAGTCAGAGGCACCCAACTCCTGACGTTCCCTGAGAGAATCCTATTTTCGTGTCTTGGGGGCTGCAGCCTGAAGGTAAGGGTTCTAGTTTGACACACATCTAGGGATCAACTGCAATCCTTTCCAGAAACCAGAGAGGCCCTGAGGTGCCATCTTTGTGCTCTCCCCCTGCCTGGCTCCAAGTTGTTGGTGTCCATGTGAAGATGGCTGGAGCACATATCTGGCACCTTGGCTTTTGTGGCTGCTGCCCAGAGGACACATCTCTTGATAGCTTGACTCTGGTGTCCAGCAGGGCTGGTGTTCATGGGTTTGCAGAACCAGCAACTGATAAGCCATCCAGGCAGAAAATCAATAAAGAAACATTGCACCAAAACTACATATTAGACCAGATGGACTTAGACATTTACAGAATATTTCACCCAAAAGCAGCAGAATACACATTCTTCTCAAGTGCACACAGAGCATTCTCCAGGACAGATCATACATTAGACCAAATCAAGGATCTTTTCTGAACACAATGGCATGAAACTAGAAATCAACTACCAAGAAGAAAATTGGAAAATTCACAAATATGTGGAGGTTAAACAATATACTACTGAACAACCAGTGGGCCAAAGAAGAAATCCAAAGAAGATACCTCGAGACAAATGAAAATGGAAATACAGCATACCAAAACTTATGGGATGCAAGGAAAGACTTCTAAGAGCGAAATTCATAGTGATAAACACCTACATTAAGAACAAAGAAAGATCTCAAATAAACAACCTAAGTTGACACTTCAAGAAACTAGAAAAAGAAGAACAAATGAAGCCAAAGTTAGTAGATGAAGGAAATAACAAAGATCAGAGCAGAAGTAAATAAAATAGAGACTACAAAGACAATCGAAAACAATTAATGAAACTAAGACCTGACTTTTTGAAAAAAGAAACAAAACAGACAAACTGTCAGCTAGACTCTGAAGAAAAACAGAGAGGATTCAAATGAATAAAACTGGAAATGAAAGAGGAAACATTACAACAGATACCCCAGAAATACAAAGGATCTTAAAAGACGACTATGACCAACCATGAAATCACTCAGTCGAAAAGTTGTCTGCACTCCCATATTCACTGCAGCGTTATTTACGGTAGCCAAGACATGGAAACAACCTAAAAGTCTACCAATGGACGAATGGATAAAGAACATGTGGTTATATATGTACAATGGAATATTATTCATCCATAAAAAGGAAGGAAATTTGCCATTTGTGAGAACATGGATAGACTTTGAGGGCATTAAGCTAAGTGAAATAAGTCAGACAGAGAAAGACAAACACTGTATGATATTAGTTTTATGTGGAATCTAAAAAAACTGAACTCATAGATACAGAGAATAGAATGATGTTTGCCAGAGGTGGATGATGGAGAGTGGGAGGATAGGGTAAATCTGTTCAAAAGATACAAACTTGCAGTTATCAGATAAGTAAGTTCTGGGGGTGTAATACACAGCATGATGACTATATGTAATAATACTGTATTGTATATTTGAAAGTTCCTAAGAGAGTATATCTTAAGAGTTCTCTTCACAAGAAAAAACGTTTTAACTATGTGAGGTGACAGATATTTTCTAAACTTCATGTAGTAACCATTTCACAACATACATACATGTCAAATCATTATGAACACCTGAAACTAATACAATGTTATTTATCTATTATATTTCAATAAAACTTGGGGGATTTCTGTAAGGATTAAATGGAAGATCTGTTTGAAAATCTTAGCAAACAATAAGTCCTCAATAATTCCTGGCTATTACAATTTTCAAAAACTAGTAGGGGAAGTGGAAAGAGGGAGGGAGGGTGAGAGACACAGGAAGAAAGGAAAGGAAAGGATTCCCTGAAAAACAAGAAAACCTGAAAATGTAAAGAAAAATGTCCTTGGATGAGAAAAATCACTACTATAAATGTAAATTCCCCATATTTTGTCATTTGTCAGTTTTCCACCAAAATGTACATTTTTTTTCATAATGCTCATGAAGTACTTTGGACACACCATGTGAATGAGCACCGTGACAAGGGTGCAAGCATTTTCCCAAGTTTTATGCTTTCTTTTTACATTTTAGGGGGCACTTCAAAGTTTTAAATAACCAAATCTGTCACTTTCTCCTCTTTTGATATCTCTGTTTTGTGTTATGCTTACAAGGTCTTCCCCAACCTGTGACAACACAAATGTTTGCCAACGTTTTCTTCTACTACTTCTACACTTTGTTGCTTCACATTCAGCTCTTTAATTCATCTGTAATTTATTTATGTATAAGATATGAGGACATGATACAACTTTCTTATGCAAATAGTTAACCCAACATTCTTAAGCCCGTTTATTGAATTTTTTAACCTTTCCTGATTTAAATTGACTCTTTTTATAGCAAATACTTATACAAGCTTGAGGCTGTACCTTCTCATTATTTCTCTTCTTTCAGTATTTCTTGGCTAGTTTCTACTTTTTTTCCTTAAAGCCATACTTTCCCTTTTTTCTGTTATTATTTGTTTCGTGTGTGTGTGTGTGCGTGTGCATGTGTGTTTCAATAACACCAGATGCTCCTGTTTATCTGCCTATATTTCTGATTACTTCACTATGTGGCTTACTTTCTTACTCTGTCATGTTCACACCTCCAAATGCTTTACGGTTCATTTCTTAATTTTAAAATATTTTCTTTCTTATTACTTAGGTAATACCAACATTACACAGGTAATACACACACACACACACACAAACACACAGAGGATCTTACTCTAAGTATCCTATTATGTTGTACTCTCTTTTTCATCCATTAGTCTCTCTTGGCCCTCCTTTCATATCCATAAATACAGAGCTCAACACACTAAATAATACTCTACTGTATGCATTTGTATAACTTATGATATAAATTACAGACATTTTATGTAATCTAGTCAGTGTTGCTAGGTATTTAGATTGATTCCAAATTTTTAATGACATAGACAACACAGCAATAAACATTCTTTTCTGTACTTGTCTTATTATCTCCTTAGGGAAAATTACTCATGTGTAATTTCTCAAATGACACAGTGTTTTTTAAGGACTTTGATTCCTATCGCCAAAATATTTCCCAGAAAAGTTGCACCATTTAGACACCCAGACAGTTAAGTAATTAGGGAAAAAGCTTTATGAAAACAACAAAAAACATATCATTCATTTTTTAAAAATAAAATAGTAATCCAAAGTGTTACCTGAGGGCGAGCCATTTCACCTGCTGCAATTTTCCTCTCCTCATTGATCAAGTTGATGATTTTTTGATTAACAAGCGGTGCATTGGCACCCTTAATCTTTGAAATAATTTTGCCATTCTACAAGGGAAAAGAAAACATGAAGGAAACTTTCATTTTGAGAAAAAGTCAAGAATTCACACTTTAACTGGACTAAGTCCTCCACTTCCCCACACCCCCACCAATCCTTTCTTCACTTTTGCAGTTAGCCATTTTAAAATGGGGTGTTAGTGATGTGAAAGGATGTCTCGATTTGGTCATCCACAGCTCTTTGAGTTCTGCCCCCAGTTTGTGTGTCCTCCCACAACCAAAGGCAAGGCATCTCTGAGTGACATTTCAGTGGTTCTGTATCGGCCTCCCAACTTTGCCTTCCCTGAGTATTTTTGATACCATTCCCCTTATGTCCGTCTTTCAACACATATTTACCAAAACCTGTTTACTGGCATAGTGCTAGGCATGATGATATGGAATAATAGGCCTGGTACTTGACTTAATTAAATTACAGAAAAAAACCCACAAACAGACACATGCCAAATAACAAACATGATGGGTCCAACCAAGGGAGGTACAAAGCACTGGGAGCATCTACAGGAGTTTTTCCTAGTCAAGGAGATCAGCAAAGGTACTTATCAACATCGGGAAGTGATTCTTGGTTTCAAATATGAAGGATGAGTAAGAGATCACTAGGCAAAATGGAGAAGAAAGAGCATTTTAGGCAAAAGGAATAGAGACGCAAGGGTCCTAAGGCTGGAAGGGAATATGCCTTTGGAAAGTTTAAACAGAGCAGTGACCACAATTAGAACTGTTGTTTGTAAAGATCATTTCACCAACCATGTGGAGAAAGGGTTAGAGGGAAGCAGGAGAAGATGCTTATATACAAATCGAGGGGAAGATGAGAGGGAGGGTTGCTCAGTCTGTGGCAACGGGGATGGAGATGGAAAGAATGGAAAGAAGCAGATGTGTGTGAGAAAGACTGAGCTGGTGAAATTGACAGGTCCAAAGTCTGGTGTGGGTTGGGTGTGATGGAAGAAGTCACCAAGATGACTTTTCTGTTTCTGTCGAGAAACTAGATAAATTAAGATGTTATTCACCAAATGAGGTGGATGGTCCATTTGAGGAGGATGGGCATGGATCTACTGATCAGACCCTTGGCGAAGTGATGGCTGTCCCAGTGCTCCAGACTCTGCATGGTGGGCTACCTGCCCAGTCTTTCTTGCTCAGTCCCATGTTCCTAATTGCTACCGTTGCTAGGGTCTCCTCATTCTGGTTCCCTAAACTACGTCTAGGCCAGGGGTCAGCAAACTATGACCCAATACAGAGACTGTATTTTCACAAAGCTGAAAATACTTACTATGTGGCCCTTTACAGAAAAAGCTGGCTGAACCCCCATCTAAACCATCAAATCCTACATATCCAACTTAGAGCAAGATGTGCCATGCAACGGTTTTATTCAATTAACTTAGTAATTCAGTTCCTTGAAATAGCTGCAAGGTATTGTTTAACAGAAGCAAAAAGTTATATCCAAGAAGTGTTTTTTAATAATTATTTCTAATATCAAAAAAATAACCTAAGTACCCAGCAGTGGAGGAACAGCCCAAGCCCTGTCCATGAAGCCCTTTCTTCTTATCCCAAACCTCCAGCCCTGTAAGAGCTGTAGCTGGTCACACAAGTTAGCATCGAACTGCATACTCTCCTTTTAGAAAATACACTTCTTATGTTTTTCTGATTATTAAAGTTGTATGTTCTTCATAGAATATTTGGAAAACATAGAAAAGTATAAAGAAGAAAGCTTAAATTACGCATCCTTCCCCCACACACAGAAAACTGGTGTTAATAATTTGGTGAATACTCTTCACGCCTTCTTTCTATGCAGTTGTAAATACAGAGATAAAAGCAATATATATATTGCAAAATAGTGATCATACAGATATTTCCTTGTATTGGTATGCATGAATATTCATAACCGATTCTCTCCTACTGGGTATCTAAGAAATTTCCAATTTTTCACTCCTGTAAATAATAATCCATCATAAAATCTCTGATTATTTCCTTAGGAAAGGTAAATACCACCTCATTTTTCTTTCCCCTGATCAACTTAGCATGTGGTAGTCTACTCTCCTCAATCCATCATGAACTCCTAGAGGTCAAGTTATAAAATATATTAATAGACAAGCAAAGATAAGGCAAAAACAAATCTGCAATTACTGTCATCAGAAAATTTTCATGATAATTTTACAATGCCACTTGCTCTTCAACTGTAAATTGTAATCTGATAACGCATTTGACATGACAAATATTGGACTTACAACACTAAAGAGAAAAACAGGTTCACATTTATCTCTAAATGGCTGCAAAGTCACAACGCTGTCAGCTTCTGCCTGAAAAAAATATAAATAGTTCATGTAATAATAAAGGAAACTATGTCCAAGTCATCTGACGCATTATGTTCAAAAAACACAGAGATACGTACAATTTCTATTTTTTTGTTGACTACAACATTTTCTGAGTACATATAGTTTTAAGGACCAAATTGCATATACTGGTAACTCGGGCCCTGCGTCATTTGGCCTCAATCTTACTTCTCACGGTTCTCCTTCGTGGTACCCAACCTGCGGCTAAATCACCTCCTTGTAGTTTGCTACACAAAACCCACTCTTTCTTTCCTTGTTCCCTGCTCATTCCCCTCCTTTTCCAACCCAGCTCAAGGGTCCTCCCTCCAACAAGTCTGTCATATTCGCCTCTGCATGTCACCCCTGCTCGTGCATCAATCACAGCGCCATACGTAAGAAGGAGCTCACTAAATGCTTCTTGAATGAACTGCTTGGCAAATCTCAAAGTCTTTGATTTTTATGTCTGGAATTTTCTTAAAGTCTTCTCACAAATTTCAAGTTGTCCTAAATTGATTCTAAACAACTACATATTAAATAGTAGTGTGTTCCTCCATATTAACACAGCATCCCTTGGGCCCGCTGTCAGAATGAGGTGGCTGGTAGGGTTTTCTATAAGAGTTGCTGTGAAGAAGCCACGTGAGGGTCTCTCAGCCTGTGTCAGCTGAAGGGGCTGGGTTATCATTTTTTTTTAGCACATTGGATTCTGCATCATTTTCTTTTTTGTTTGTTTCTACTGCTTTCGAAAAAAAAAGGAAGGGATGACAAGAATTAATCTATAATATTACAGGACAGAAATCAAAGATTATATTTAAAAGTAGTCTAGGTATCATCATTACTACGTTTATATTATAATAAAGTATTAATTAAAGCATTTAACAATATAAAAGAACCAAAATAAATAATATTTATTGAATTTTTATATATATAGATACAATGTTAGTACAGGTGTCCAGGCATTTTAAAAGGGCACATAAAAGAAGAAATTTTATACTGGCCATTCAGCTTATGAGGATTTCAACAAGTAATCAACTTCACAGGTTTTAATTTTGGACTTCAGTTCAAAAGGGATCCCTTTCCTCGGTTAACTGCGCGTAGCAAAATATCCAGCAGAGGGAGCCCCTCCATTGCTCTCAATGGAGGTTTGGAGACTATTTTTGACCCTTGCTGAGCAGGTCACAGCAGAAAAACAGCATCAATCTATGTGAACGTACCATTGTTGAGTGCGCTCAGAAATAACAGAAGAGAAAACATTCGGGGACAATGCACAAATCTTTTTGTTGTTAAATTCAACAGATGCTAGGATAATGAAGAGGACACATTTTGGAAAGACTTTCCTAGCACTTCCCTGGGGAGATAAATACAGTAACAACTGACTCCTTGTGGAGTAGGCTGAGGAATTCTGTCTGGCTGGGGTATGGCTGGGAGGACGCAGTCGAAGCCTCTGAGGTTGGGAGGAGGCACTGTTAAGACCCGTATCTTCACACAGCGCTGAGTTGTGCTCAAAGGGCAGCCCAACAAACTACAGGGTCTAATTGTCCTTCTACTCCTCGGCCTCCACCACTGTGCCCAACCCACACACACTCAGGTTTGTTCCTACTCAGACTCTATAAACAGTGAGTGATTTAATGACTCTAAATCACCGAGGAACACAGCATCAAGCTATACTTTCTCAGAGTCTAAGGACTTCTTGCCTTGCTTTCTCATGCCCACGTCCCTTTCTAGGTAGCCTGACAGCATTGTTGTCAGTCTCGCCCCAGTGAACTCAATTTCCTTTTAGACAGTGGGGTTTTCCCATGATCCCTGGCCCATGAACTTGGATCCTACCACTCCCAGACAAACTTCCCTAATGACAACTGCCAGGACTCAAAGAATTCTGACCCTTGATTCTCCATGATCCATTTGCCAGCTGTTAGATCCCTCTGATATTTCTTCTTACTTCTTAGACCAACCCCTTGTCCGTCGTATGTAGCAATCCCCACTGTGCCCCATTGTCTATCCCCTGAACTTAGTTTTTCCTCCCTGCCAAGAATCAGATCTCGAACCATATTCCAGCTCCGTGCAGGTGGTTTGGACTCTTCAGAGTGAAGCAGGCTGTTATGGAATGCTGCCCGTTAAAAAACTACCAGACCTTTCTTTCAGGAGACAATGTCAACCTCTTTAAAAGTTTTACAAATTCTGAATTGAATATCAGTTTTTTAATTTAAATTTAAATTAATTAAAATTAAAAATTCAGGGGGCTGGCCCCGTGGCCGAGTGGTTAAGTTCGCGCACTCCGCTGCAGGCGGCCCAGTGTTTCGTTGGTTCGAATCCTGGGCGCGGACATGGCACTGCTCATCAGACCACGCTGAGGCAGCGTCCCACATGCCACAACTAGAAGGACCCACAACGAAGAATACACAACTATGTACTGGGGGGCTTTGGGGAGAAAAAGGAAAAAAATAAAATCTTTAAAAAAAAAAAAAAATTCAGTTCCTCACTCCCACTAGCCACATTTCAAGTGCTCTAAAGCCACTGGGCACCTAGTGGCCACCACATTAGACAACAAAGCTCTAAACAGTTGATACCTTGGTGTGGATAAACTGAATAATCAATGCAATGAAGTCCAATGAGTTTGGCTGCAATGTTTTAATCCCTTGTCACATTTGGGTGGCAAGTAAGTGGGAGGAAAATCACTACCATTGGAAGATTGGTAACTGGGTAAATACCCAGAGTCCTACCCAATGCAATCCAGTAAATAGCATTTGCTGCCCTTATTCTAAGAGACACATGCTGAACATATGATCAGGTGAAAAGAAACAAGTCAATAGCCAGATATCCATTTTTAACTTTTCTAATATTCACAACTATGGTAAATAACCTCAACATTATAGGAATGGTATAAAAATGACGTTCATTCTCAGATTCCATAGAATTAAATATATAGTAAAATTACTAAGTAAACATTGTCTGCTTTGAAGAGTTGGCAGGTTGTTTAAATTAAGACTACCCTTAAAGAGAACACTTAAACAGTTACCGTAACAAGAAAATAATAGTTTAATGGAAATAAAATCCTTACTACAACAAAATGCAGAATTTCATCCTCGTTTAGCTCATTTTTCAGTTTTCTGAATAAAGTTTGCATTGCTTTGCAAGGTCCACACCAGGCTTGGTAAACATCAATCACTGGAAAATGACAATATTTATGAAAGAACAGAGTCAAAGAATCTGGAATAGCAGCTTATCCCAATGCTGGGGCAGGGGCGAGGGCAAGGGCGTAGCAGGGTTTTATGCCGGAAGTGTGGAGCCGCTGTCTGTGCTGGGGTGTCATGAGGTGCCCTGGCTCAAACTCTGGCTGGTTGGACAACAGGGAGCCCCAGTACCTGTTAGGCCTTTGTTCTGCAACATCTCATCCCAGAGGCTTTGACTGTTGACGACTGCCTGCAAAAGGAAGACGCTGTAAAAGATCTTCAAGTGCCACAACGCTGAGTAAAGAATTGTTGATATGTCATGCCCACCTCTAACTGGATTTCTCTCTTTTTGCTTGCCATTTATCCACTGTCACACGAAAAATAGAAAAAAATTAAGACGAAATTTAAATAATGTCCTTCTCTTTATATATTTAAGCAGCACCTTAACATACCATAGAAATTTTCCTTCAGCAATATTGGGTATGCATGCTCCCTTTTTCTGGAGAGAGAAGACCCAACGTTCCTGGAGGCTCTATGCTAAGTGCTTATGGCAGCCATAGGGTCTTACTCTCCCAATAATCCTGAAGCAAGGTAAGAATGTTAGGAGGTACAGTTTCTTAAAATAGTTATGCTTGTTTCCCTGAACTATTATGCAGCATTCTCTCTCTGTTCATTTGCACACGTGTTAGTCGTCTGTGAACATGCTCATGGATCTCTCTTGGGTCCCTCTCCCAGGAGATTTAATTTTTAGACCAAGGCCACTAGTATATTTTGGGGCACGACATAAACTTCCCATAGGTGTTAAATCAGGGGAGCCCAAAGCCCTATTCAATGGTGCCAGGCATGTTTACAGTGTGAGAGAGCAGACACGAAAATGAAAGAGGAGGAACCGCGAGCAAGACTGCATCCCAGCAAAGGGCGTTGGATTCTCCACCAAGCCTTGCACAAAACAGATCCTCCTCCAAGCCAGATTGGGACGTTTAAAGAACAGGAATGAACAACCCCCGAGGACCTAAGTCAGCCCCCTTGCCGAGCGAGGCCCGTGGCCTTTGTGGGCTGAGCTCCGCCGCGTCCGAGTACCTGGGGCGCCCGGCTCCCGCGACGCTTTCTGCCCGCGTTGGTCCGGCTGAAGGACCAGGACGAGGATGCAGGGATGGTCTGGGGAGCGCCAGGGCGCCAACGTCTCCGGCCGCCCCTCCCGCCCCCCGCGAGGCCGGCCCTCCCGACCCGGGGGCGGCCCGGAGAGAGGCTGCCGTTAGAGGCGCAGTTAGCCCCGAAAATCGTCCACCTCTTGTGGCCCCGCACTGAAGGGACAACGAAGGCGTGTTTTTCTGCCTTTGTCAGACTCCTGCCCTCTTTCAGCTTTCTCCTCCCGTCTCCGTCCCCGCAGGAGCCCCGCTCCGCCTCCAGGGGGCGCTGCCCAAGGGCAGCTGTGATCCTCTCTCCTGGGGGGGCCTCCTGCCGCCGCTGGTCCTGAGTTGCAGAATGAAACGGGCAGTCCTCAAACTGGAGCGGAAGGCTCGCCGAAGTCCACCCTCAGCCTGTCTCTCCAACTTCTCCTGCACCTACCCTGTTTTGTTTTTTGGGTTTTTTTAAATTACTTGCAAATAATTTTAGACTTTGAAAAAAGTGGAAACAATAATACAGAGAGCTCCCATACACTCTTCCTTTAGCATCTCCCAAGGGTAGCATCTTTCATAACCATGGTACAATGATCATCAAAACCAGGGAAATAGCATTGATACAACGCTGAACTACTCTATAGACCTTATAGAAATATTTTGAGTTTTCCAAAGAATGTCTTTTTTCTGGCCCAGGATTCAATCCAGAGTCCCACATTGCATTTAGTTGTTACGTCTCCTTGGGCTTCTCCAATCTGGGACAGTTCCTCTGGACTATCTTTCTTTCTCTTTCGTAACCTTGGAGTGTGTGTGTTTTATTTCATTGTCATTTGTAGAACTCATATCAAGAATTTTTTTTTTTTTGAGGTAGATTAGCCCTGAGCTAACATCTGCCACCAATCTTCCTCTTGCTGAGGAAGACTGGCCCTGAGCTAACATCCGTGCCCATCTTCCTCCACTTTATATGTGGGACACCTACCACAGCATGGCTTGACAAGCGGTGCCATGTCCGCACCCTGGATCCCAACCAGCGAACCTGGGCTGCGGAAGTGGAACATGCGTGCTCACCACTGCGCCACCAGGCCGGCCCCCTACGAATATTTTTAAAGTAACTTTTTTTGAAAACATGCTCTCCTATTCTTGCCATATGAATTCTATCCACTACACTTAACACCTTTCTTCGGTTTGCTCTATTTTCTCTTATTCTTAGGATACAAGTCTACCCAATTTGTTGGGTCTGCTGTCTGTCCTTCACAGTGATTCCTTTTTTTTTTTTTTTTTGATGTTTGTAACTTTTGCCTGTGAGCTAATCTTCAGCAGGTATTGCTTTTCATGTGAGCCCCTGAGCCAAGACTGCTAAAGTACAGCCACACAGTGATACTCCACGTGGCTGTGCCTGGCCCATCAATAGCTAAGGTACCAGACAGGTTGTATGTTAATTTCTCAGCTAAGATTTCTTACTTCACTCAGACAGCTGAAAATCCAAATCCATATGGATGGACAGCACGTTCTGGGACCTGAATTTCCCATCAGTGATTTTTTTATCCACATAGAATTCCTCATGGATGCAAGCATCCTTGCTCCTACCACTAAGCCAGATGTGAGGGAAATGTTTATAGTCCCATTTCAGAAATGGGACAGCCCATCTTTATTTCCAGCAGTACACAGGTAGCTGCAGCTAACTCTGAACACGGAAGTTGTGTCCTAGACTCTCAACCCCACAGTGTGTGGACATCTGGGGATGTGAGTACCAGAATCCCAGCCCCACCTATCAAGCCTTGTTCTGCATTCTAATATTCCAAGAAATCCTCTCTGTTTCTGTCATGCTCCCCCCTAGGACTTCAATTTCCTATTTTGCTTCTCTTTCCCAGACAGTTCTTTCTCTTAGTTTTCAGCTGAATTAGAAATTGTTGAAATAAAATTATTTGAGCTATTTTGTTCAGTATTTCCACATGTTTAGACCTACAGTGGGCATCTTTCTCCTCTAGCTCAGTCAGCCATGTTGGCTGGAAAGTAAGCTGCTGACTTTTTTTTTTTTTTAATATTTTATTTTTCCTTTTTCTCCCAAAGCCCCCCAGTACATAGTTGTGTATTTTTTTTAGTTGTTGGTCCTTCTAGTTGTGGCATGTGGGACGCCGCCTCAGCATGGCTCGATGAGCAGTGCCATGTCCACGCCCAGGATTCGAACTGGTGAAACCCTAGGCTGCTGAAGCGGAGCACATGAACTCAACCACTCAGCCATGGGGCCGGGCCCGCTGCTGACTTTTTATGTCAGCCATGCCTCCCCTAGGATTACTGCCCTCCCTGTAACTTTATGATTTTTAATTTTGCTTCAAAATCAAACTTCTCTCCTGGCAGCCTGGTGGCATAGTGCTTAAGTTCCTGTACTCTGCTGCGGCAGCCCAGGTTTTGCAGGTTCTGATCCCAGCTGCAGACCTACACACCGCTCATCAAGCCATGCTATGGCGGTGTCCCACATACAAAATAGAGGAAGATTGGCACAGATGTCAGCTCAGGGACAATCTTCCTCAAGCAAGAAGAGGAAGATTGGCAACAGATCTTAGCTCAGGGTCAATCTTCCTCACACAGACAAAAAAAAACACCAGTTGGATATATATCCTTGACAGGGTAAGGCCCTATTCACGGGTAATTCTGCTCATCTACTTGGTCTACTCTGGGAATGAGGATGCTGTCTACAAAGGTCCATTGTATCCCTCAGCCCTATAGCTGCTTCCTATATCCAAACCCATGTGCAGCAGCTGGAAATCTTCTTTTTAATGAAATTTTTCTCATTAACCCCACAAAGATGTTATTGTGCCAGCCCCACAGGAAGAGTTTAGCAGGTGCCACAAATGTCCATGCACGTATTTCAGACAAATTCTTCATTGACACTTTTGCTATTTAAGGGGAAACATCACTGCTACAAAAGGAAGTTCCGATCTATTCTCAGATAGCCACAAATATTTACTAATGATCAGGACATGCAAGGCAATAGGTGAAATTAGGTTTTTAAACATCATTCCTACCAATTGCAAAAAGCTTGAAAGTTGAGCTTTGAAGCATAAACTTGATAAGCTTTTGATTTAGGTCTTCCCAGAATTGACTTCAAGGACAAATGCGCTCCGAAAATGTTACTAAAAAATGTATTTATATTTTACTACACGGGTAGCCTATGAGAGAAGTTACTCCTGACGTGATCTAATAGTGTGTTTTACCCCTTGCCTATTTTTGACATTATCTGTCAATATTCATTAAAAGTGCTCCCTCCTACACTGACCTGCCTATTTTTTCCCTCTTGCAAAGCACTGTCTATGATGTTTAATTTTTCTCTTGAGTCATAGGTTTGTTAGCATCTACTGTTTCATTTCTATGATCTCTGGATCTCTAAATATATATGAAGACCCAGAGAAGAGGAACTGGGTTTCAGAATTATTTTTACCTTACCCTCTTCCCCTTGCAGTTCTGCCTGGCACCTAGCATCATCACTTGTACATAAACACTCAAAAATTAGCTAGCAAATTAGTGGATTTGGAAATAGAAGATATTCTTGATACATTTATGAACTCCTTAATGAGGATACACAAATCTCTTATTTTTTAAATTCAAGCAATCTGGTCTGGGTAATTAAATATACTATAAAGAAAATAAATAGTTTAGGGATTTACTTTAAGTTCATCTCTTTAGCTAGAGATAGAAACACAGTAGTCTATCTAGGAGAATTTTATGCAACTGTTTGTTAATTTCCCCTTTCTCCTTTAGATCAAAAATTCTAGATTCTGAATTCAAATTTTAAATGTCATCTGAATAATAGTACTCTTTTCTCACTGAATACAAAGTTCAGGCTCTGAGAAGCATGAAAATTCATAATATTGAAAACTCAGACTGAAAGAACATATCAGTACTATAACCTATAATGAACGGCAAGATCGATGGGTCTGGACTGGGAAAATAGTTCCGTGCAGTCTCTAAATCAGAGCGAATCTGCTGACTAAAATTAATCAGAAAGAGGCTTTGACTATCCCCTGTCTGCCTCCTGGCTCAGAGACTCAGAAAGTTGCAATAAATCAAAACAGTAACCATCCCTCTGCAGCAGGCCCGGGGTTTCTAAGGCAGTTGGAGCATTACTTTCTACCCATCACAACATTTCTCACTATATTCATTGAAGGCTAAAATTCTTAATAAATAAGGCAATAGGAAAGAAAGGAAGCTGTGGGAGAATAGAAAAACTGGCTCATGACATCTGAGAGCCATATTCAGTGGTGTGCTGGTAAATGTTAACACTCAGCTTTCTTAGATAATTGCATACAAAAATTATTACAAACTTTATTGACATAAATGATGTGTAGCTTACAAGCAACAAATGATTATAAAATATCCAATGCTCTTTATTGCAAATTCCATACAGCCAATTAATTTTTACAGGATGTTTTCACTGATTTTTGCCAAACTTGTATCCCTAGCCAATTTATGGTTAAAATTTATTCATAACTTGCCACATCAGAATATGCATAAGTGCTTTTTCACTATCTGATTCAGCAAAGAAGTTGCTCGTGTCACCAATGAATGCATATATTTCCAATAGGAATGTTGGTGGATACTTTCATTTACATTAATGAGTTTGACAAAAGTGAAACAATGAAGATGTATGTCAGAACTTTACCCACTTATCAGTGACAAGAACAACATCTTGCTGAATCAGATAATTGTTTTCAAAGAGGGGAAGACTCTTTTCTCAATTTTTGATGCTATTTACAATGTAACAGCTACAAACATAGCACATTAAATTTTAATGTGCATTAACAATAAATCAAGCCCAAGTTTGCAGCCTTTGTAGAATTTCCATATTGTAAATACTTCCATCATAGTCGATTTCAAGTTACCAAGATGATGTCACTGAACAAAAGGATGTGCGCTAGCACACCATTATACAATCATGCACCACACAACATTTCGGTCAACGATGGACCACATATGTGACAGTGGTCCGGCGAGAATAGCACCATATAGCCTAGGTGTGTAGTAGGCTATACCATCTGGGTTTGTGTCAGTCCACTCTATGATGTTCGCAAAACGACAAAATTGCCTAATGACGCAACATTTCTCAGAAGGTGCTCACTGTTAAGAGAAACATAACTGTACAGTATTTTCACCTACGGATATGACATGTGTAAATAATCCCAAGAGCACGTAAAATAGGCAAATTTAACAAAGCAATGGGGAAGTGATGAGTTTTGGGTATTTATTACCTTTGTTTTAAATATAAGTCATTCAACTATTAGTTTTTATAATTTAATTTTGTGTGTGAGGAAGATTGGCCCTGAGCTAACATCTGTTGCCAATCTTCCTCTTTTTGCTTGAGGAAAATTATCACTGAGCTAACATGTGTTGCCAATCTCCCTCTTTTTTTGCTTGAGGAAGATTAACCCTGAGCTAACATCTGTGCCAATCTTCCTCTATTTTGTATGTGGGTCACCGCCTGGCTTGACAAGTAGTGTAAGTTCGTGCCTGAGATCTGAACCCACAAACCCAGGCTACTGAAGCAGAGCACGCCAGACTTAACCATTGTGCCATGGGGCTGACCCCCAGAATTTCTATTTTTAATAGTTTGCATTTCTATGTTGAGGTTTCCTCTTTGATATATTCATTGGCATCATATTTTCATTAATTTTTGAGCACTTTTCCTTTAATTATTTGAATGTCTTTTTAGTAGCTGCTTTGAAATATTTGCTGAATATAACATTTGGGCCCACTCAGAGTTGATTTCTATTGACTTCTCATTTTTTTCCTGAACGTAGGTCATACTTTTCGTTTCTTTACATATCTAGTAAATTTTAGGCAAGAACTGAGCATTGTAGATAGTAATGTCAGCCTTGTAACAACTCTGAGTTTTGTTGTATTATTTTAAACATTGCTATTTCATTGTTCTAGAAGGCAATTAACTTACTTCTCTGGACTCAGACTGCAAAATTAGAATACCTCATGATATACAGCATCTTTTGAAAAGGTAAGCTTTTTAATATAAAGATATAGAGGAATTGGAAGTCAAGGATGGAAAAGATATAGTGTAAGCAGTAAGCCGAGGTAGGTGATATGACCATACTAATATCAGACAAAGTAGACTTTAATACAAGGAGTATTTTCACAGACAGACATTTCCCGATGACAAAAAGTTTCATCAAAAAGACATAAATATTTTGGGGCTGGCCGCGTGGCCGAGTGGTTAAGTTCGCGCGCTCCGCTGCAGGCGGACCAGTGTTTCGACGGTTCGAATCCTGGGCGCGGACATGGCACTGCTCATCAGACCACGCTGAGGCAGCGTCCCACATGCCACAACTAGAGGAACCCACAACGAAGAATACACAACTATATACCGGGGGGCTTTGGGGAGAAAAAGGAAAAAAATAAAGTCTTAAAAAAAAAAAAAAGACATAAATATTTTACATGCGTATATATTTAACAATATAGCTTCAAAATACACAGAGCCAAAATCGCCTGAATTAAATGAAAGAATAGACAGGGGCTGGCCCAGTGGCCAAGTGTTTAAGTTCACGTGCTCAGCTTTGGTGGCCCAGGGTTTCACTGGTTCAGATCCTGGGCACAGACCTAGCACCACTCATCAAGCCACACTGAGGTGGCATCCCACATAGCAGAACTATAAGAACCTACAACTAGAACATACAGATATGTACTTGGGGGCTTTAGGGAAAAGAAGAAGAAAAAGAAAGAAGATTGGCTAAAGGTGTTAGCTCAGGTGTCAATCTTTAAAAAAAAAAGAGAGAGAAAGAATAGACAAATTCATTTAATTGGAGACTTGAACATCACTTTCTCAATAACTGATAGAACAAGTATGGAAAAACCAGTAAGATTATTGAAGATCTGGACAACTCTGTGAATCATCTTGACCTAGTTGACATTTACTGACAAATACAGAATATAGCTTCTCTTCAGGTGTACATAGAATATTTACCACAATGAACCATAAGACTAGGCAATATTTTTTTTCTTTCGTTCTTTCTTTCTTTGTTTTTTTTTTTTTTTTTTTTTTTGGTGAGGAAGATTGGCCCTGAGCTAACACATGTTGCCAATCTTCTTCTTTTTACTTGAGGAAGATTATTGCTGAGCTAACATCTGTGCCAATCTTCCTCTGCTTTGTATGTGGGAAGCCACCACAGCGTGGCTTGTTGAGTGGTGTGTTAATCTGTACCCGGGATCCAAACCTGCGAACCCTGGGCCACTGAAGACGAGTGCGTGAACTTAACCACTATGCCACTGGGCCAGCCCCCAGGGAATTTTTAAAAATCACAATAAATTTCAAAAATTGGAAGCTTTAGCATATTTAGCACATTTCCGATAACAATAGAAATAAGCATAATAATACAATATTTGGTAAAGTCTTAAATACCTGAAAGTCAAGCAACATGCTTCTAACAGACAACATTGCAGGCCATCTGATTACACAATTGTCTGCCATTGTCCTTCTCTTCCCAATATATACAGCAAGGATGCTAAAAATAATAACACTCCATTTAACGGATATTAATAACTACCAAATAACCCATTAGTCAAATAAGAAATGAAAAAGGAAATTAGAAAATATTTCCAGCTGAATGATAATTAAAACACAAAGTACCAAAATTTGTTGGATGTTGCTAATTCAGCGCTTAGATGGAAATTATAACTTTAAATACTTATATTATTTAAGTAAAGATGAGACAGGTTTTAAAATAACGATCTAAGTTATAACTTAAGAGCTAAAAGAAATAACAAAGTAAATTGAGGAAAGAAAATAATAAAGGTTAGAATAAAAATCAATTAAATAGAAGATAAGGAAAATTGACAAAATCAAAAGTTGGGTTTTTATAAAGATCAATAAAATTGATAAACTCATAGCTAAACTGATGGAGAAAAATAGAGTAAACACGAATTACCAGTGTCACAAATGGAAAAGGGGCTATCACGCCTAAACTCATAGCGATTAAAATGACAATAATGGAATATTACAGCAACTTTATGCCGTTAATTTTAAAAACGTCAATGAAACAAAAACTCTGTGAAAAACACAACCTGCTTTCCATGTGCCAGGCATTTTTAAAATACAATTACTATAAAAATATAAATGTTACATGCATTTAAATATATATAAAGGCCTCGAAATACAGACTTATCAGATAACAGCAGTTTTTATCTAGAGGGGGGACAAGGACTGGATGCAATAAGCCGTTAGTTGTATCTGCAATATTTGGATACTGGCACTGAAAATAGTCAAGTATTACTTATATAATAAGGTGTATTAATTCTAAAGAAATAACCATCGATGTTTGAGCAAGATTATTAAAATAAAAATTATAAGAACATAAATGACCCAAATAGAGCAAGGGACACTGATGGAAGCAGAGAGTAGCACACAGCACATCCAGGCCTGAAAGGACAAAGGAAGAGAGAGAGGGAGAGCGAGCGAGAGATTGATTGACTGACTGACTGATTATGAGGAATTGTGAAGGCTGAGTCCCATCGCCTGCTCTGCAAGCTGGAGACGCAGGAAAACCAGTGGCTAATTCAGCCCACATCCGAAGGCCCGAGAACCAGGAGAGCAAGGTCTAAGTTTCAGTCTGAGAGCAGGAAATGAGATGCGATGTCCCGGATCGGTCAGTGAGGCGGGGAAAAAAGGGGGTGAATTCCTCCTTCTACCTTTGGTTCTATCCAGGCCTGCAACAGACTGGATGAGGCCCACCCACAGTGAGGAGGGCAATCTACTTTACCGAGTCCACTGATTGAAATGCTAGTCTCATCTGGACATACTCTCACAAACACACCCAAGAAATAATGTTCAACTTGGGCACTCACAGCCAGTGAAGTTGACACACAAAATTAACCATCACACACATGTTTAATGTATTTGTTTTATTTTGAGTAATTTGTATGGATACCTGGAAACCAACTACACACTTAGGTGAGAACACCTCGTGGTGAAGTAACACAGATTGGGTCAAATAAGATTAAAGGAAGGAGTCCTCTGGGACACAGGATCTGAGCACTTCCCCAAGGAAGGACCATTTAAGTCAGATAAGCACTGGTAACACAGAAGCCCACTGCCAGCTGAGATCAGGGATGGCTGTGGGTTGGAGAGACAAGAAGGAGGGTGTCAGCAGGAAGGAAGAATGGGTCTCTGTTGAGAATGTCCAAGCTAAAGCGTCCCAGAAACATTGCAGGGCATCTGATTACAGAGTTGTCTGTCCTTGTCCTTCTCTTTCCAATATATACAACAAGGACAGTAAAAATAATAACATTCCATTTACCGAACATTTGCCACATGCTGGGGACTGATATTTGCACCTTATACAATACCGTGTATTTTCATCTCAACTCTCTAAAGTAGGTTCTATTGTTACTATTCCACGTAGGAGGAAACTGAATGTCAGAGAGATACATGGCCATCTCTTGTAAGGAAAGGGTCCTGGGGTACAACCCTAGTCGATCTCTGGGTAATTTGGACCTGTGCTGTCCAATACTTTAACCATGAACCATGTGTGGCTACTGAAATGTGGCTACTCAGAATTAGGATGTGCTATGAGCACAGTTTCAGGTCAGGAATCTAGGAGCAGGTTAGCCGAGTGGTTCTGGCTCAGGGTCTCTCATGAGGCTGCAGTCAAGGTCAGCCAGCATTGCAATCATCTCAAGACTCAAATGGAACTGCTTCCAAGCTTATTCCACGGCGACTGGCTGGTGTCAGAAGATCCACTTCTAAGCTCACTCATATGGCTGTTAGATGGTCTCAAAATTCTTTGCCACATGCGCTGCCTCATGACACGGCTGCTGGTTTACTCCAGAGTGAAGCAATCCAAGAGAGAACAAGAAAAAGAGAGTACCCAATACGGATGGCACAGTCTTTTCATAATCTAACAATGGGGGTGATACCCCATCATTCTGCCTTGTTCTGTTCTTAAGAAGTCAATAGCCAATATAGGAGAGATTACACAGGGGCATGGATATTAGGAGGCAGGGATCTTTGGAGGCCTTCTTAGAGGCTGTCTACCATATTAAAAACCAGCTCATGGAACCCTATGATTAGTAAGTTGGGTACTGACTATATGCTGACTATAAGTAATCACAATCAATCTTGAGGTGACTACTACTCAAGACATACCATGGACCCTAAAACAGTGCTTACAAATCATCTTGTACTGTGACGGCAGGATTGTAAAATGGTACTACTAGAGTATTTTGGGGTATAACTAATAATTATAGTAATAATAATAATGGCAAGTTCTTATAGGCAAAAATAGGAAAAAGCATCCGTTTAGTCATTGATTTAATAGTGACATAAAGCATGAGATCAACATTGATCAATAGCATCTGAACCTCTAAAATATACTTCTATATGGATGAACATTTTGGTGATGTGTTAAAATTTTCTTGCAAAATGTGTCACTGAATTAGGAAAAGAAGTAATATTATTCTGAACACCACATGCCAGGCATTATGGCACTATTTAACAGAGGCTGTTATCTTATTTCAGCTTTACCAAAATCCTGTAATATAGGAAACTGGAGCTCAGAGATTATAAATACCTCACCGAAGATTCCATAGTTACTAAACAGTTTTGAATTCAGATCTCCAGATGACTTCAAAAGTCCTTTGCATAAACTCTGCTGCCTTATGAACCAGTAAGAGCAATGTTTTGGTTATTTGATTCATCAAATTTCGTCTCCAAGGTAGAATTATTATAAGCAAGGTTTAAGTACATGTCAATTTCTATACCAGATTGGTTGGTTGTCATGGTTGCTTTTATTGAGTTTAGGTGACACCCATTAGATGATAGTGTTGATTTTAATTATGTGACACTATTTGATCATATTGGGTGTCTTGAAAAAGCTTAATAAAAGTCCCACAGTCTCAAAGGTTTGGGCTCTAATACAGCCTGCCAGCATGCTTAGCCAACTCCAGCTGCCTTCCACCTTTTCCAATTTCTTTTTCTGCTTAATGGATCCAAGTCTGGGAAGGTAGACGTAGGAGATCATCTCAGCTTCCTGAGTACCTACTAACACTTTAATCAGAATCAAACCACATCAACACCCCATCAACCTGAAAGGGTTTCCTCTAAGTCTCTTGACTATCTGAGTGAATCTCTTCCTCCAGATACCACAGCCAGCAGCTACAGCATGACTAGCTATCAGTAGTTTTCAAGAGGTAGCTATCTCATGTTGATTATAAGTTGAGTAAGTTAAAGCTTCGATAGAGTTCCCACCTTCAGGTTCTCTGGACCTTGAAGAATAGACAGCTTAGAGATGGAGGGAAAGAACATTCTAAGATCAAAGGTCAGTGGCAGCAAATGCAAAGAGTAGAACAGCCTGGAGAGTGCATAGGGAAAGCCAATACGTGTGCTTAGCAGAAGTAAATATTGCAGGCAAAAGAGATAGGAGTTGAGTCTGTAAGGGATGTTTGAGGTCAACTTGCGTGGCGCTAAGGAGATTGAATACATTCTATGGTTAAGGGCAAACAGATAACAGTTCTCTGAGGAGAAGGAAACAACCAACATTTATTCCTTTTTCATAGAAAAATAATTTTGGTGATGATTAAAAGCAGAGAACTTGAAAAATTTTGAAATCGTGCTAGCAGCACCCATTCAATTAAAACTATTTTGTCACCGTGATGGGAAACAAATTACAAAGTAAACGAAATAGGAGTATTTAATGGATAACTCCACCTATGAAACACAGCATATCCAGGCAACAGACAGTAGTTAAAGCCACAAAAATTTCATTATAAAGAACTAACTCAGAATTTTCTCCCTCTGAATAATTCTGAAGAAAGTGTACCCGGAATGCATGGTGGGGTATAAAACAGACGACTATTACTAGAAGGAAGAAGCAGCTCTTGATTTGAGCTCTATACTCTTGATGAGCCCACAGGTCAGGCCAAAGAACCTTTATGAGTTGAACAATGACACCCATCTGTATCAGAAAGAGGGTCACCACCACTGTCATCATAATAGCAATCATAGAGTAATTCAAGATGATGAATTCCCTGTGGTTGAAGTCTTTGTAGAACTCAAAGCATCGTTGCTGTTCTGAGTAACTTGAACTTGTGCCATATAGTAAAAGAAATATTGGCAAAAAAATAAGGCTACCCACTATCCAAATAATAATGCTTAAAACTACCGCATGGTACTTTTTTAACTGTTGCAGTTGGAGTTTCTTAAAATAGATGAGCAATCGGAATATGACAATGGCCACATAGAAAACAAAGGTGAGGTACATATGACAGTATATTATGCTACTAACCAATCGGCAGGTAAAGTATCCAAACTCCCAGGTGACTAAGACGTAATAGCTAAGGCGGAACGGAAGGCTGACCAGGAGGATCGAATGTAGCACTATGATATTGAGAACGATTGTGGCAATCATTGACTGGCTATTCCTTTTCAACATCATGCGTGACATCATAACTGCTCCAGCAGTGCCTCCAAGAAAAACCACACTGTAGAGTGTGGTCAGAATCATCCTGCAGTGTGCGTTGCAGTGGCCGAGGTCTAAGTTTGTAGCATTCAATGGGGCGCTTGTGTTGGTCGGCTCCATGTTTCACCACAAAATGCCTAGAAGACCATAAAGCCCTAAATCAAAAGTTTTACAAAATTATAACAAACATGTTGAAACCATACAGCAACTGCACATTAATAGCATTGAGTTCTGCAATCCCAGTCAACTATTTACAAGCCTAAAACTGTGTACCCAATAAATATTGTTAGCGACTCCACTTAATGACCCAAATCTATTGAACAGACAGAGATGAGTGAAACAAAAATCACAAAAATAAGTTTGTTGGAGGATAAAATTTGTAAGTGTGCCCCCAGATATTCCACAAACAGCTTTGTTTAAGCTCACATACCAGGGCTGGGATTACCATGAGACACGTTAGCCTCTGGCATAAAATTTAAGGGATGGCCAAAGCCTCAGTAATCAAAATAAATAATATTTTAATGCAATATTTTTCAGCATCAAAATTAATGCCAAAATTCATGATAAACAAAATTTCAAATAAATGCAGAGTCAGTATACACCTAGTGCATATTCATTTCAGATGTCTAAAGGTTGTCCCTCGTATTGTCAGGAAACCCAATTTGGGGCACTGTAGAGAAGACCACATAAATCATGTGTAATTATTGTAACAAGCTGTATCAGACAACATTTCAAAATATTTTCTCTGAACAACTTTTCAGCAAGGAGCATCATACAATATTATATTACCTGCCCCTTTTCTTCTTCCCAACCCTGACTCTTTTCCTGGACTCGTGTGTTACATTTGGATGAAAAGCTGGGGTTTGAGGGTGGGTTCTGTTTAGTTTTTATTTAACTGTTTCAGGTATGGATGCATAAGGAGCACTGACTGTGTAGCAGAAAGACAGCTGCCATTCTCAAACAAGTACCAACTCTGCCATTGAGTCACTGTGGGAGTGTTACGTGGGAGTGTTACCGAGCTCTAGCTGTGAAATGGGAAAGGCTGTACTGCCTTTGTTCAAGGTTTACTGGAAAATCAGATGAGTTAGTGTGCTTGAGACAGCTTTATAACTGAACAAAGAAAAGCTATGTGTAAGTTATAATTCTTAAAGTGAAACAACAAAAACAAAAAGGCATTCTTTACGTCTTCCTCCTCACTCTACATAGCGGCAGATACACAGTTATGTTACATCAAATTGTTGTTGGATCAGTAAGTATTTAATAAGTATCTGACAATTAGAAAAAAACTTTTTCAGACCTTTGATTTGATAGTATGAGACCCAGGTGTCATCAGGTCAGACTTTCCTCTCTGGAAGGGTCCACGTCCATTTTCCTCAGGTATCTGCTACCCACCTGGCCAGAAGCAGAGTTTGAGATTTGTATTCGATGGAGAAGTTATTCCACAGTGAACATCGTATATCTTAGAGTTTTTCTTCTGCTACTATGGAATCTTTTTAGAGAAGAATAACCACACTTTTTGTTTGTGGAAAATCACATTGGACCTGGCATATTTACTATCCTCACATAAGATATTATTGTAACTTAAAAACATAATTATAATTTGCATAACAATATAAATTTGTGTGCTAAATATGCATTTTAGCAAAGTACATATATGTAAAGTAAGTAATACTTAATACACTTTTTTTAACAGAATAGTTTTACATGACTTATGAACAACAAATACGATACTGATTTAGTTTTAAAATTTTGGAAGTCCTAAAGTCTAAGCAGACAAGATTTCAATTTGAAATTACTTTAAAGCAATGAAAATCTAGATGATTTGTCAGTTCCACAGTTTAAATGGACGCGTCTCCTAAGGCAGTGCGACCCTTGGAAACGGGTTGCATTACCACTTACGAGCTGGCTAATCATGGAACTAATACTTAACTCTAAGGTTGTCTCTTCGACTGTAAATATAGGAATGAGAGGGTCTATTTTGCAAGAACGTTTGTTGTAAGAAGTAAGTTAGATTGTGTCTATGAAGAATCTAACAGATTCCCTGACATAGAATAAGCCATCAAAATATCAATGCCACTTCTCCGTCCATAATGTGCACAAAGATATTTCATAAACACAAGATCCCATTCTCTTTTAGTTACTTCTCAGAATCATCCTATGAGTATTTAAATTCATACGGATAAATTGGTAGAGAAGGAATAAGTTAGATCACTTTTCCTCTCCCTTAGGACCCCACCCTTATGACACCCTCCCCCCCCCCATCATCCTTCAACAGCCTACGATTTCTAGATATATCTTTGCTCATTAAAACCAAGTACTGAAATGTCTAGATCTGCATTCTACCCAGAAACAAATAGCTACCCAAACTACTTACTTGTTCTTTTCCTCTTATGGTTTGCTTCTGGTAGAAGATTCAAGGCATCCTAGTCACTTGTTGATTATCTACTGCAGTCAATAAGAGCAATTTGTTAGAATCAACAGTTCACTAACAACAGTGAAGAGAAATCTTGGGGTGAATAACGGATGAGCCGCGGAATTGCTCAAGCTTTAGACTGAAGGCTTCTGAGGTTATGCAGTCAAGATAGAGGACCCAGATAAACCATCTAGGCCACAAAAGGATGTTTATTTCTGCAGCTGGTGGTAAAACAGATCCAAATCATTCCTATAAGTAAAGAGTTTTATTTTCACTATCAATGACTTATTTGCAGGAATTTTTCTTATTAATGTGAAAAACAGAGTCTTTTACCAATGCTGTTTCTTACGATACTTGTATGTTTTACTCAAAATGTTTCACGTTCAGAATAAGAATGACCTAAAGGACTACTTTCTGTGAGACTTTCGTATTCTCAGCAGTAAGCTCAAAATATTTATATCTCCAGTTTTCCATTTCCAAAGACTCCTTTCCCTCAGTAAGTGCCATTTGGAAATATGGTTCCTTTTGAAGCTCAACCCTCTGGTCATGTAACTTCAACAAGAGGGCTCGTTTCCTTTTTCTCAAAAAGTCTTACAGTTTCTTACATCAACCTTCTCACTTCCTGTCTTAACTTCCTAGTCATCTTCACTGTGTTAAGACCTCAAAGCATGATTTTAAGAAATTACTGGGTTTGGTAGACCTAAAGATGCAAGAGACCAACATGCCTTCAACAATATCAGGCAAACCCAGCCCCAAATCATGTTTCTGTTCAGCTACAGGAATTCAAAAGGACTGAAACTCTATTATCTGTAAAGCAACTTCATTATGGCCTACATTTAGGTAACAATTGATAGAATTCTCATCTGCTTTGGAAAAGATCGAGTATTGTCCCCACTTGTGCCATCTCCTACACAATCATGCAACAGTGCTTGTGGCCACAGAGATGTAAAACATCAGAATCTAAACATAATGGAGCCATACGCTTAATCATTTCAAGAAAAACTCTCAATGGAAAGATGAGATTTCCAACTCTTATTGTCAAAAGTAAATTTGCACCAATTCAATTCAGCTGGAAAAATTTCACAGGGAACCAATTTTAAATATCTCCTTAGATCAGATTAATTCAAAGTTCCAAATCTGGGTTATAGGCCTGGATTTCAACATATTATCTGGCAGGCCTCATTTTTCAGATAAAACATGTTCCTGGAATCTTCAAGATAAACAATGTTCCCATAGAAACCATGCTATATTTATAGGTTGCTTGTCTAATAAAGGACTAACTGGGAGACAAGTTAGATATGACCAACAGTGGAGCATAAAAATAAAACAGCTATAAGTCAGAACTATTGCCAGCACATAATTAACTGTTCACATTGACGACCTAAGGATTTCAAAGTACTAAAATGTGTGTATATTGTATTTAAAACAGAAAAATGCGGGCATTCCATATTTTTCCCACTATACTCAGAATTCAGCTCTTTTTCCTTCAGGAGTGCCAAGATTTTAAAGAAAAATAACAAAACCTGAATATGAGAGCTTAGAAATCACCTAGTCCAGAATAGTACAATCTTCGTATTTAACAGATGAAGGCACCATAGTTCAGAGAGCTCGGAAAATTACCACAAGGCTGCAGGCCTAGTTAGGGAGCAGATAGGGATGAAAAGCACGTCCCCCATTCTAAGCCTTCCTGTCCACTGCACCACAATGCACACATGGTGAACTTGAGATCGTCTCTTGTAGACACATTAGCAGTCAATGGCTTAATTTTCCATCTTCTCTGTGATATCTGAAATCTTATTTTTGGACTGGACATTAATCTTTAACTAGAAGTATATTTTAAAATCCTGGAGAATTAAAATTCTTCTGTAAACGTAGTCCTTTTCCCCCCTCAAACTATTAGAGAAAGGCATGCGCATTGGTGATTAGCCTAAATTAGTTTTCAGAAGACGAAGTCAATCTGTGCTCTGCAGAAGCAAATCCAAAGCAGATGCTGCTGTAGATGTCACCATCTTGTCCAGCTTTCCCATCCATGGGAGGTACCATTTGAGATGGCCATTGGTGGGCAATCTCTGCTCCTACGGGAGAATGGGGTGGGGGGCGGCTTGTCTTTCTAGAGTGGTTAAATTGCTACTGTGAAATATCCTTAGGAAAGTGGTAACACAATCTGCAACTGCTAATTCTCAAAGCTGTTTACACTCATAAGACATTAACCAAGACATTAAAATGCCAGGCTCGGTGCCCTGTTCGACTCAAAACACTCTGAGGCTAAGCCAACCTACATGCTGGTGGCAGCACCTGGAACTTGGACCTCTGCCCACTCTAGGCACCCGTGTTCTCAGTCCCTCTCTTCATTTCTCTCCCTATGTGTTTATGTGCATCTCACTCTGTCTCACTGTCTCTCGGGCACAGCATAACTTTCTTCTACGGATGTGAGATTTCACATGAGAAGAGTCTGACTGACCATTTCCTCGCTCCCCTGTCCCTCTCACTCCTCCCCCTGAGGAAGGTGACCAACAGCGGCATTTCTGAGCATCTTCAGGTACCAAGCAAACTGAAATGCATCAAACAAGCATGTTGCAGGAAGCCCATTTTTTTAAATTCAATATTCTCTGGCATCTATTTTCTAGTAGAGATAAAGTCTCAAATAATGAAACCAAAGCTGGCAAACAAAAGTCTAAGATGGTAGAGAACCATAGACATTAGTCTTCAAATATGTATAAACGTATACTGTTTCCTGGCAGAGTGTTCTCTACGTGTGATAAAAGAATAAATGATCTTAAGTAGAGCAAGAGAGACTGAGATGAGACATTAAAAACTCTCTACTGGTCCACAAAGCCCCCCATTAACATGCTCAACCTTGATCTGTATCACGCCACGCTCTATCCCTTGGATTTCTTTTTCGCTCCCCAAGCCCACCAAGGTCTTTGTGCATTGTGTACTTTGTATCTGTCAGTCTCTCTGCCCTGAGTGATTTTCTCCCTTCCTTCCACATGTCAGGTTGCCTCTTGTCATTTTGTTCTCAGCGTTGATGTCACCTCCTTGAGGAAGCCCTCTCTGACTGCCACAGTGTTAGGCAATTGCTCAGGGACTATCACATTGCCCTATTTGAATTCTTTGCATATGACTTTTCACCAGATGTTTTTATTGCTTAATTGTTCATTGCGGGTTTATGGCCTGCCTTTTGATCTGCTGAAATATGCTGCCTCTAGTCTCTCAATATCCTTAGCTTTTGGACTTTTAGATCAAACAGGGCACCCTGCCTGCGTTTCAAAGTCTCAGTCAATGATTTGGGAGCATAAACAAGGTTTGAGAATTAGCTTCTGCTGATTTATTTACCACTTTCCTAAAGATGTATTTCACTGGACCCTAGCTGTATTGTTTACTGTTACTCCCCAGTACCCAGAACAGTGCCTAGCACATACTTATTGAATGAATTCAATATTTGTTGAATGAGTGTATACATGTGTATGATTTTCTAAGAGTGGCTATGGAATAATCCTTCTTTGACAGATAATTATTTAATCATTTTAATTTCATTCTGACAAGTTTTCAGGGGCCAGCGTTGGATTGAGCCAGAGCTGGAATTGACCTAAAAAAGGTTCTAATGAATCCAAATACATCATTTAACAGGAGAAGGAATGGAGCCGAGAGAGGCAGTCTGAGCAGCGGCCACACAGATGCCCTGCCTCTGAGACTGCCAGTGCTCCTTTCTTGACCTGCCCCACTGCCTGAAGTGACCATCTCACAGGCCACCACGACTGGAGGCTTCACCGTATTCCAGGAAGTCTTGTCTCTTTTTAGGTGACTGTGTCTCAACACCTTGGAAGCATCCCAGAGCATGGCGACACTCAATCAAGAACGAGAAAACATTTTGTTGAACATAAACTTTTCCGAGAATCTTTTTAGCTTCAGACCTTTCAACGGCTTGTGTGACTCATCGCTTATGCCTCAGAACAACTGATCTGATGTCAGGATAGAAAAAGCTGATTACCTCTTTGGAGGCTATTGCACGTGTGGCTTATTATTATTTTTTTCTCTCCTTTATTCTACTCCTTTATGAAAGGAAGATAATATTTCCTCAGATCACACGAACGGAACTGGTGGTTTTACTAACACATGATACACACTAGACTGAAGAATGCAACGTAGCTCAGATCAGGAGATTAAACTCAGCTGCTTTGTGAAATGATAATTACCTTAGAATTTTGATATCCAGAGGGACTTCATCAAGACATGCTTAACAATGTATTTGATTAATGTGTCAAGGAGGACTTGGTAGAAATTCATAGAAAGAACCTTCTTCAGAGTACAATAATATCCAGAAGCTATGCTAGGATAATACACAGGTGTCTATCACTGTAGTGCTTTAAAAATTAACCTTCCAGAGCAACATTTCTCAAATGTTATTGTGCTTATGAATCACCTGGTGATCTTGTTAAGATGCAGATTCTGATCCAGTATGTCTGGAGTGGGGCCTGAGATTCTGCGTTTCTAACTGGCACCCAGGCGATACACGAGCTGCTAGTCCATGGACCATCCTTGGGGTAGCAAGACTCTACACTACCCTGTCCAATATGGTAGCCACTTACGACATGTGGCTATTCTGATTAATTTAAATTAAATAAAAACAATTCACTTCCTCAGTCACATTAGCCACATTTCAAGCACTCAATTACAGAAAGTTCTATTGAACGGATTGACTTTAAAAACCCACAATGTACTAAATAATTCCTAGTCCCCATGATGTCTCCTCCTCTCTTTCCTAGCTATAGGCTGCCAGTTTTAATCTGGAAAATAGCAAGCATTGGGTGGATAAGCAGATGTGTTTAGAACTGGGGGAGATAAGGCGGAAAAGGACCAGGGAGAAGAGTTGTTGAGGAGTCCAAAGAATAAAGGGATTTCAAGAAGAAGGAGGTCACAGAGTCAAATGTTGCCAACAAATAAGCTAAGGTTTGAAAACTCTCCATTGACTGTGAGGGCATGGGCTGAGTAAGAGAGCAGTAGTTGGTGGAATATAGGATTAAACAAGGGTTGTTAAACTTAGAAACTTTTTGCTTACTCATATAACAAAATTTGAAAATGTCAGTCTTGCACCACAAAGGAAACTGGCCCTGGGGAGATGCTGGTTTTGAATTTTCAAGTTAAAATGGGCCCTGTGGTGACCTAGTTCATACTAGGACTGTTCAAAGAACTCAAATAAATACCATTAGCCACCAAAGAGTTCACAGTCTCCCATTCCCAGGGGCACATCTCAAGCTTCCACAGAAACCTCACATTTCCAACTGGCTAAGTTGAAAGATTATTACTTTGTCTTTACTACACCAGTGACTACAGAACTCTTCATTCTTTTGCAGGATCTCATTAGGACAAAGAGCAATTTCACTAAGCACTTTTTATTCAAAATCTCACCAGACCCTTAAAAATAAACTCTCTTTTCAAGGAAAGGTCGAGCCCCAAGGGATTTTGCCAAACGAAATCTGACACCTTGTTCAGAGTATGAAAAGCAGTTTTAATTAGGTTTATAGGCCAGCATCCTTTTGAAGGAAACAAAACCTCTTGAAATTACATTAATTGCCCATATATTAGTAAACAAAAAAAAGGATACAAAAGCCTATCGAAGTCGGTGATGGGCAACGCTGACATTTTCCCGTGGCTGCAGTAGAAAAGCCCATTCAAGGGGAATGGCAGGCATCACACAAGGGCAAACAAGGTTTGACGTCCCCAGGGCAGTATGGTGCCTGTGATACTCAGAATATTGCCTTCTGGATTGCTCCAAATGGCTAACGGACCATTCCATCACTGCATCATGTGGTGGAAAGGAGAGCTGACACAATATTTGAATTGGATTCCTGGAACCAGTGGGACAACTAGAGTCTGAACCCAGATTAACACCCTGTGACTTTGGGCAAGCCACAGAATCTTTGAATCCCTCTATTTTTAAAATAGGCAGTATGTAAGTTTTTCCCTGTTTTAAGAGGTTTTTTCAGAGGAATAAAATGCAAAACTGGCAGATACATCCAAAGCATCTTGATTTCTTAAGTAGGTGTGCAGTGCTGACCCAGCTCATGCTCCAAACATTCTCTTAAGTTTATGGCTACGATTTTTCTTTTCAGGAATTAAAAATTGTCTGAATTTCTTATGATTGAGTAATGGATTTCAGTTAAGTGGACATTGGTTCCGTGGGGACCTAGAGATGTCACAATTAATTTTGGCTTAATTATGAACACTGAGGAGAAAGATTGAGCCAGGAAAGACAGAACTGAGGAAGTAGACTCCACCTAAGGGGCCTTCCCCATGGGGGCAGCTGGGCAGTCCAATGGCATGCTTGGAGGGAGTAACAGACTCTAGACTCCAGCAGATTCAATCCGGTGCAAAGGGCAGAGAGGCAGGAGGAAATCCAGTTGGTGGATGGAACCCAAATCCAGGCAGGTAGAGGCAGTGAGCCTGGTATTGTGCTCATTCATGGATGGGCCCAGTGAGAAGGCAGTCAGAGGGTAAGGCAGAGCTTTCGGTGTTCACTCACATTAGAGTCACCTGGGCAGCTTATTAGCATGGTACTTCTTGATAGCCTGTGGGTGGGACCGGGCATCCACACTTTGAACAAGCTGCCAGGTTATCCTGATACAATCATTCACAGGACCACTTCTAAGAGCAGGAGAGCAGGCCTCATCCTTCCCGGTGTCAGGGTAGCACACAAAGGGACTGGAGGTTACCCCAGGGTAATATACCTGGAAAGGAAGCTGATGTTCTAGAGAAGAAACTGAAGCAGAGTCACAGTCTTATGGAGCAAGCAACAGACTGGTAGGTAGAAAATGTCTAACTCAGTGGCCAGGTTCACTGCAAACACGTCGGCAAAACACCCTGCCTCACTTTCTGCCCTGATTATGGTCAGATGGTCTGAGAGATATGACCTTAGAGGCAGGGCTTAAAGGCAGATCAAAGTCTGGAATGTGGGGACACACCACATCTAGATTAGCCTCACTATGTGTTTATGACTAACTGATTTTGCCTTCAAGAAACAACAACAAAAATGTCATGTATAAGATGAGAAATTTCTTATCTCACGTTACAAGAGATCCAGGGGAGATGGCTCCAAGGTAGGTTATTCTTGAGCACTCAGTGATGGCAGAAGTCTGGGCTGGTTTCCCTGTGAGTCTCATGACTTTCCTCTCATGGCTACAAAATGGCGGCTGTTGCTTCAATTTTCAGGTCCTTACAGAATCTTATCGAGAGGCAGGAAAAGGAACTGTATCCCCTTAGTGCCTCTTATCAGGGAGGAAAATATTTCCTGAAGCCCTCCAGTAGACCTGTCTTTACACTTCATTGGCCAGAAGGGGTTATTTGTTGACTCCTCAACCCACCTTTGAACGATCATGGTTTACACCCTGTAGCCGGAGAAGGGTCTCCCTCCCTGAGTCCACTACCCTTCAGTATTGGGAAGTATTTTGGTGCAGTGAGCAAGGAAGGAGCAGGGAGATCTCTTCAGGAGGCAACCAATGGTGTCTTTCTCTATAGTTTCAGGAAGACAGTTAAAGGATTCTAAAAGCTGGGAACAAATTTCAGTAGAATTTACTGCATGAATTCTTTATGGTCTGTCCATTATCACATGCTGAGAGTAAAATTATGGTCAAGGAACTAAGTTCTAAATATAACTCAGAACACTGCCAGTCCTTTCTTCTTTCATCCTTCTCTAAAGCACAGTGTAAATTCCCAGTGCACACCCCCCTGTGCGGGCCCTGCAGGTCTTCTCTTTGTGTCATCTCAAACTTTGAGTTGAGATGCTTTTAGCTGTATTTATCTTGGGTGTTTTCTCACTTTTCATTTTTGAAACCAAAGATTCCTTCTTCCAGCCTTCTTTTCATTTCATTTTGATTAAGGCTTATCTCAAATATTGTACCTCTAACGTATTTCTTTCTTCAAGGGAGTGAAGAACCATTTCTGTAGAAAGATTCTGTAGAAAAGTAGTCTGCGTTCTGTTTCTGAAATGACATGAAGTCATGTTTTTCTACATGCCCTTGAAAACATTTACGTCTAATGATTTCTGTGAGTCATGTGACTTAGAAACCTCTAGACTTCCCACTTGATTCCAGTAATGTGTCATTGCCTACTTTGTACTTTAAAGCTATTTCAAGAGAATAAATACTTGCAGTAAGAATATCTTTGTTGACTTTTATATTCCTTCTTTCCCTTTTCTTTCCCAAAATTAAGGAATGAAACATGATCTCAACATCAAAACAATCTAAATGTGACCTCGATATAAAAACAATCTTAAGGCAGCTGGCCCCGTGGCCAAGTGATTATATTCGTGCACTCTGCTTCGGCGGCCCAGGGTTTCACTGGTTCGAGTCCCTGGCATGGACGTGGCACCACTCATCAGGCCATGCTGAGGCAGCATCCCACATGCCACAACTAGAAGGACCCACAACTAAAAATACACAACTATGTACCGGCGGGCTTTGGGAGAAAAAGGAAAAATAAAATCTTTAAAGAAAAAAATCTTAAGTTAGAATATTCAACACAGTCAGGCTACCTTGTTTTTTTTTTTAGAAACAAGAAAACAATATTGCAGATACAATTCTATTGTATCTAGAATTTACGACAAAGTCCTGAAGGCTGGGTAATTCTTAAAAATCCAGAAGACTAATTGTTGAGAAAAAACATAGAATCATAGAACCATCAGTGTTCAAAGAAAACTTATTGATAATCTAGTGCAGACAGTAATCTTCCTGTAAGGAATCAGAGCTAGAGAGGCGATGAGCTTTGCCCAAATCTCACCTGAAGTACGGTGCAGAGACAACTCAGGACTTGCTCTCAGGCTTATGGCTTGTTCCTGCCCTGCTCAATATGACAGCCACATATGGGGACTGAACACATGAAATGTGGTGTGTCCTAGTTGAGATGTGCTGTAAGTGTAAACCACACACTGGATTTCAAAGAACTAGTCTGAAAAAAAAAATGTAAACTAGATTGCTATTGTTTTTATATTGATTACAGGTTGAATCAATAATATTTTGGATATACTGGGTTAAATAAAACATTATTTTGATTTCACCATTTATCTGTACTTATTTTTTTAATGTGGCTATTAGAGAATTTAAATTTGCGAACGTGGCTTGCCTTATATTCCTATTGGACCATGGCTTTAAATCTGATGTGGGAACTACATAGGAGTCAAAATTCAAGTCTTCATATTCTGTATATTTATACCTTAGGTGGTCAGCTCTTTTGGTTCGTAATACTAAGCCTACTGGATGAGAAGTGTAGAGTCAATTCTTAATTACTTTTATTCATTGTTTAAGTCTTTGGGTCAATGTGAAGTGATTCTATGAATCAATCAAAAGCCATGCAATCTGAGGTGTGATACTCATCCACTTGTATTGTTTATGGTATGGGTGACGTTCTGTGGTTCTACTTAAACTCTGCACCCCATGCCTGGGAATGGGGGACAAACTAACACTATTGCCAGAGGTATATGGTTTTACCTAATTCCTGACTGGAAAAAACAATCAGATTGAACTGATTAAAAGTCATCAGTGTTGGTTTACATATTAAATCAGTCCCTTCTCTAAGTCCGAGAGTGCCTTAGAAAGAAGCTCTGTTCCCTGGAGTCTTTTGCCCATGCAGAGCAAAGAAGAATGAACTCCCACGCCAAGAAATGGAATAATTGTTGCCGAGAAATGGAATAATTGTGAGGCAAGCCGAGGGAAGCGAGCCTCAGTTCAGGGCCATTACCTGCAAGCAACAGAAAGCAGCCTTGGCCAGCTTGAAACAGAAAAGGAAATATCGAACGGCTGCTGGTTTGGTCACAAAATAACTGGGAAGGTTCAGAACTAGTTTCTGAAAATAGTCATGAGCAAAGGGCAGCCAGAACCACAGCCAAAATCAGGACTCAGAACCAGATCTTGAGGTTGCTGATGCCAGTGAACACGAATGCTGCAGCCTGCCCTGAGGCCACTGGGGACCCCAGACACTGGAGGCCAAAACTGCCACCCCACACCCCAGAAGAGGGTGGCCAACTCATCCTGGCATGCTCCGGACTCTCCTGGCTTTAAAATGAAGGTCCCATCTCCTGGGAACCCCTTCAGTCCCAGGCCATTAGGACAGCTGGCCATCCTACCTCAAAATGAATTCTCCACCATCTTGGCCCTCATGTCCAAATGCTGGGCATGTATGTCAGATTAGACACTGCTATGTCACCTGCCCAAGCCCGGGCTGCCAGAAGGATGGAGGAAAAAGATCTGGCCCTTTATCTTCCTTAGAGGGAGGCCGACCTAACTTTACATCAAAGGTTATTAACAGAACACAAGTATATTACTTCCAAGTAACTTCAGTTAAATATAGGCCATGGATCACAAAGATAAGCAACCACAATCAACAGGATATAATTGCTTCTCCTCCAAAGGCAGCATAGTGTTGTAGAAAGAGCGTGAATTTAGCTGTCAGATGTCACACACACACACAAAGTTGGGAAACAAAAGTTTCTCTGCTGCAATTGGTCCTCCCTGACCTGATGAAACCTCAAAGGTCAGTTAGAAGCAGGGAAATCTAAAAATTAGTTAAATTCGAGATCTGAAATAAAGTAGAAGTCACAGTGTTTCTCTAGATGCTGAAATGATATTTTCCTCGTCTCTCTCTAAGTGAATTTAGCTGGTCCCTAAAATCTTTCCCGGCCAGGAAATAATTAGCCATGTAAATTCCCATTCTTATCTTCAATTTCTATCCCAAACCAGAAGTGTTCTGAGCTTGAAGGTCTCAGACGAGTCTGATTTTGCCACAAAATCAGGTGCCCACGTTTCTGTGGTTCCCATTCCTTCCCATGCCAGGTCCAGACACAGGAGATAAGAAGTGAGACTCAGCTCTGACACTGAGGCAAGGCAGTCAGTGTCCTCAGTGTCCCCTCATTTATGAACTAGAGAGGTCATAGTAAGTCTGCATTGCCTAGCCTAAATCATACTGCGGACTAGTAAGTCTCGGAATTCTCTGTAGCCCTTACTGTAATCTCAGCCTCAGAAGGATGGGATATTAATGATCAGCTCTTGGGGGATGGGGTAGTGGTGGGGGGACCCTAGGGCTAGCTGATCAGCACATATGTAGCCTGTTAGGAAAGGATGTAAATAAGCCTCTCTTCAGGTAGAGTGATCTATTTTAATCCTTTGAGAGACTGAAGAGTGGCTACTATCCCCTCTTTATTCCAAAGTGACGCAAGAGCCCTTGTTTCCAACTCTCGGGGTGGCACCACGGCCACCCCTCTCCCTGGTGGACTTCTCACCATTCTTTGGCCCATTTATCCCCACCTCCCTCATCTAGAGCCTTTCCCTCGGGGACTCCTCCTCTTAAACCCTTGATCACTGACCTCTGCTCTCAGACATTTGAGTTATATCTGGTTTCCCCCAGATGGCACTGTGTGGTTGGAGGAACTCAGCCCTTACTTGTCACTTCAGTGTTGAGCATCTCCAAGGCAATCCGACCATTTCACATCTAAAAGTAAGCAACTCTTAGTGCAGCCTTTGTCTCCATTCTGCACCTGGATTTGCATCACTACAGCCCTCCTTCTGTCATCCTAGCTTGGGGTCGGCCACGTCCTGCCTGTCCTTCCACATCCCTACTGAGCACCCAAAGCACGAGGGAGAGGAAAACCTGGAAAGGCACAAGCAGGAGAAACTGAGCAGGGAGTCAGCCCAAGGAATAAAAATATGCCTTGCCACGTGCCCCAGTACCTGGGAAAAACAGACTAGAGCAGCAGGTTGGCATCCATGGTGTGAGGTCCACTGCAGTAAGATGGGCTTGAAACTACATAAAAAGTAATTTATTAATTGTGATAGGTAAACTACTCTAGTTTGTAAGGACTTGCTTTTTTTTTTAATAACCAGTATGCCCCACTTGATGACCTGGGATTAGAAAACATTATTATATTGCTTTCTATGTTCAAACAATGATGACAAAGCCCCCAAATACTTCCATTGTTGGAAATTCAGATTTTATTCTGGAGTCCCACCCCAGGTCATTCAAAGAATCTCAAGAGTAGCTTATACTCTAGTATTAAATCATTCTTCTTTGGTGTTTGCCTGCTGCTGCCACCTGTCCAGACAGCACAGAGCCAGCTGTCCCCATCACTGCTGGTCTCTATAACCGCTAACTTCTGGGTGAATGGTGCAGCCCCCATGCCTGCAGGAACTGCTGTCCTAGCTGAGATTCAGCATGCAGGTAAGCCACCAGGATCCAACAACCCCTGGGCAGGGTTCTGCTTGTCCAAGGAGCCACCATGGTAACCAAGGCCCAGCCGTCCTTGGAAACCGAGGCACCCAGCCGTCCTCTGTGATGTGATGTTTGTGGCTGCTGATTCTGAACTGTTTCTCTGCCACCGGATGAGGGTGTTTCACTCTCTGATACTGTGCTCCATCAGGGGTGTCCCACAGCAACAACCACAGCAGACAAACCCAATTGCTTCAGGCTTTTAGACACCAGCTCTTCGAGTTTGTACACATGCATCATCTTCCCGTAAAAAGACAGAAGGAAACAGTGAAATAATTGGGATCTGCATCAGGATAGCATACTGTACCTGCCATAAATCGTGCCTGGATCCAGCCCTCCTCAGAGAATACCTAGGCTCTAGTGTCACAGCCAGATCACCCACTGAGATCACTTCTTGACTATGAGTTTCCTCTTAGGGGCCCCTGTTGGCCTCTCTTGATAGCTAGTTTCATTTTCCACCACTCCAACTCATCAAACATGTTTTATTTAGTGACTTTAAACCTCAAAGAGATATTTGTGAACTATTTTCCTTCCTCCTTGAAAGCTCCTTGGCTCCTAGAAAAAATTTTGCCGATTTAAATTGATACATGAGGGAAGCATTTTGCCCATCTTTACAGACAAAGATGTCTGAGTCTTAGGCCCTTGCTGAGCCATAAAATGATGACAGCTTCTTCTTTCAGAACAGTAAGTGGGTACTTGACCTGCTGCGATATCACCAAGAGGACCATTGAGAAGAAAAGCGTCTCTATTGGTAGCTACAGAAAGCCACAGACCTCCGCCTTACACAAATATAAATTCTACTTCTCCCAAGTCCTAGAGAGAAAATTGCTCCGGAAATTTGAGGTTTTCAACATGTGTTTAGGTTCTATCTATCACGAGATGTTTTCTGTGTGTTCCCACACGTTCCCTTGAACAGGAGAGGACAGTGGAGCGGTACAGCTATACCATGGGAAACGTCCCCCAGCCTCCAGTCTTTCTGAGCTTTACCAAGGTATATCATGCATGTGAATAGGAGTGTGAATGCCCTCTGTCCCACGATTAGCAATGGGGGAATAGTTGAGAATGACTGTGCTAGGCATACGAGTACCATCTTGCTCATTTGCATGCCTGATGTTAGATATGCTTCCTTTGCTATACATAAAGGCACAGAAAATAATTCTAACAGGCAGTTTTCCAAATATTTTGTGGTGTCCAGAAATTTAGTCAAATTCCAAGGATGTAACTTGGCTCCTGTCTGAGAGTTCTGCCCAATGATCTCGAACATAGCTGGCCCGCAGTTGGATTTGGAAGTAGGCCATTTCAGTTCTTGCCTTCCTGACCTCCCACTTTTGCCTCTCACACACTGTTTCCTTCCCAGCATCTAGTCCTCTCAGACCCTGTGGTCCAGGCGCCTGCACCGATTTCCCATCAAAGTTGGCCTCCAAAGAAGATTGATTCAGTCCTCTTCTTCCCAGCAGCCTGAGACAACACAAAAGAAAAAGGATGTGAATCTGAGGGCTTCTCACCATCTAGGTGATACTCACACACACACAATTAGAGCCCCATTACCTTGAAGTCAGAGCAAATCATCAAGCCTCTTTGAGAGTTAGGAAAATTGTATTTCTTCCAAAACACTGTAGTTTCCAATGAGGCATGCTGACACTAGATGGTATCTGGCTTATGGTGCCATTAAATTAAATTAAATTTTTAATAGTTTCAACCATGTGGCAGGCCCTATGCTAAGTGTTCTTGAAATAAAGACCATTTCAGAAACAGCCTCTGCCTTCAAGGAGCTCACGATCCATTAGGACAAGGAGACTTCGAATCACATCCATAACAGCAGGGTGTACCAAGTACCTTCAAAGAAGTGCACATAAGGGCCTGACGACTAGAACCAGAAACCCAGGGAGGATGTGGCCAGGCTTGTGCCCTAGTAACACCCTGTGGAAGTACTACAGTCCCAACCACTGTCACTTGGCTGTGACAGTGTTAATGGCATCCCTGCAGTGAGAGTTAATCAGCCACCTCTAGAAGCATTGATTGGAAATCAAGTCAAATTCCACACTGGTGCATGACCAAAGAAGATGGGGCTCCAGCTCTGGAGTTCCTCCAGGAGTGGCCTCCTGTGTAGCAAACGCCAGGGGACTCTCTTCTCACCAGTGAGCCGGTTGATATCCTCTTATCTTACCTTTATCTGATTATCCTAATTTAAGAACTTTGGTTATCTGTCCTTGGGCTGAGAATGCCCAGTTAAGTACTTGGGAAATATTTTATTTAAGGAAGAAAAAATCAGAATGAAAAATCTGTATTGAATCTAGCTCCACTTCAAAATTCAACCTTCTCTGTGAGGCTTAATCTCATGCCTCATTTCAACCGACAGCAGCCATGTGACTCGGCCATCCCCAATGGAAAACCACCCTCTTTCTTTATCTCCGGTTAGGGTTTACTGTCATTAAACCCATGGGCCTCACCACAAAAATTTCCCTTCAGAAATAGAATGAGATTATCTGAGGGTTGATCTTATTCCAACTTTGCTTTTAATTGTCCCCCAGAAAAAGCCATTTCCCTTTTAAATTCACCTTTTCCAAGATTGAATGGATTGCTTTTTCTATTTTGTTTTTAGGTTCCAAAATTTTGTGTGTGTGTGATAAGAACTTTTAAGATCTACTCTCTTAGCAACCTGCAAGTATGCAATACGTTACTGTTGACTACAGTCACCATGCTGTACGTTACATCCCGGGACTCCTTTATTTTATAACCGGAAGTTTGTACCTTTTGGCCTCCTTCACCCATTTCACCCACCCCCTGCCCTCTGCCTTTCGCAACCACCAATCTGTTCTCTGTATCTGTGAGCTTGGGTTTTCTTTTTTAGATTTCACATGTAAGTGAGATCACACAGTATTTGTTTTCCTCTGTCTGACTTATTTCACTCAGCATAATGCCCTCAAGGTCCATCCTTGTCGCAAATGCCAAGATTTCATTCTTGTTTTGGCTGAACAATATTCCATTGTATGTGTGTGTGTGTGTATATATATGTATATACACACATATATATGTATATGTGTGCGTATATATATGTGTGTATATATACACGTATATATGTATACACACACACACATATATACACACACACACATCTACCACGCTTTTTTTATCCATTCATCCATTGATGGACACTTAGATTGCTTCCATATCTTGGCTATTGTAAACAATGCTGCAATGAACATGGGAGCGCATACATCTTTTCAAGCTAGTGTTTTCATTTTCTTTATATAAATACCCAGAAGTGGAATTGATGGATCATATGGTAGTTCTATTTTTAATTTTTTTTTTTTAAAGATTTTATTTTTTTCCTTTTTCTCCCCAAAGCCCCCCGGTACATAGTTGTGTATTCTTCGTTGTGGGTTCTTCTAGTTGTGGCATGTGGGACGCTGCCTCAGCATGGTCTGATGAGCAGTGCCATGTCCGCGCCCAGGATTCGAACTAACGAAACACTGGGCCGCCTGCAGCGGAGCGCGCGAACTTAACCACTCGGCCACGGGGCCAGCCCCACTATTTTTAATTTTTTGAGGAACCTCCATACAGTTTTCCACAATGGCTGCACCAATTTACATTCCCACCAACAGTGCACAAGGGTTCCCTTTTCTCCAAGTCTTTGCCAACACTTGTTCTTTCTTGTCTTTTTGATAAAAGTTACTCAAATAGGTGTGAAGTGATATCTCACTGTGGTTTTGATTTGCATTTCCCTGACGATTAGTGATGCTGAGCACTTTTTCATGTACCTGTTGGCCATTTGTATGTCTTCTTTGGAAAAATGTCTATTCAGATCTTCTGTCTATTTTTTAATCAGATTGTTTGTTTTTTGCTACTGAATTGTATGAGTTCTTTATCTATTTTGGATACTAACCCTTTATCAGATATACGATTTGCAAATATTTTCTCCCATCTGGTATGTTGCCTTTTCATTTTGTTGATGATCCTTTGCTGTACAGAAGCTTTTTAGTTTGTTGTAGTCCCACTTGTTTATCTTTGCTTTTGTTGTCTTTGCTTTTGAGGTCAAATCCAAAAAATCCCCTCCAAGATCTACATCAAGGAGCTTACCACCTACGTTTTCCTCTAAGAGTTTAACAGTTTCTGGTCTTACGTTCAAGTCTTTAATCCTTTTTGAGTTAACTTTTGTGTAGGATGTTAGGTAGTGGTCCAATTTCATTCTTTTGCATGTGGCAGCACAGTTTTCCCAACACCCTTTATTGAAGAGATTATCCTTTTCCCACTATGTATTCTTGGTTCCTTTGTCATAAATTAATTAACCATATATATGTGGGTTTATTTTCAGGCTCTCTATTCTGTTCCATTGATCTGTCTCTTTTTATGCCAATGCCATGCTGTTTTGATTACAATAGCTTTAAATATAGTTTGAAATCAAGAAACATGATGTCTCCAGCTTTGCTCCTTTTCAAGATTGCTTGGCTATTTGGGGTCTTCTGTGATTCTATACAAATTTTAGGATTGTTTTTGCTATTTACATGAAAAATTGCATTGGAATTTTCATAGAGATTGCATTGAATATGTAGATTGCTCTTGGTAGTATGGACATCTTAAAAATATTAATTTTTCTAATCCATGAGCACAGAATATCGTTCCATTTATTTATATCTTCTTCAGTTTCTTTCATCAATGTCATAGTTTTCAGTGTACAAGTCTTTCATCTCCTTGATTAAATTTATTTCTAGATATCTTATTCTTTTGATGCAATTGCAAATGGGACTGTTTTCTTAATTCAAACCTTTGTTTTTAAATCAAACATTAGAACTATACCAAGGAGTTCTAAAGTCTGATTGGATGGCCTTTGAGAAATGATTCAGTCTTTATCATATGTACTTATCAGTAATAAATACTATTTATTATGCTTAAAAAGAGATTTTATGATATCTATATAAGAATCATGAAGTGAAGTAAATCACTCTCGTCAAAGTATTTTGAGTTCCTTAGGTTTAAAATCCATTATATGGAATATATACATCTCGGTTTTCTACTGGGCATAAAGCAAAGCCAAGAAATTTTGGTACCGGTAAAAAAAATAATCTGTAAATATAATGACCCATAGAGACTATATTGTCACACCTATATAGTGGTACTAGTCTTATTTTTGTTGCTGTTATTTGGAGAAGCAGTTCTTTAAAATACAGAAAATAGTATAAAATGTGTTTTTTTTCAACTTTTAAAATTGTTAAGAAGTTCGAAAATATTTAAAATGGTATTTTTCAAGGAGGTTGGAGTCAGGCTTTACTTCTCTTTATTTCTCTTTATATTTATATAGCAAATATATCATGAAGTTTAAATTACTTCTGTAATGTCAAAGGAGGAGGAGGAAAAAGGCAACATCAGTATCCTTATACGGCTTCTGTCGAGTAATTAGTGTTATGGAAGCTTATCAGAGTGGCGTGCCCCTCGCCTCTTCCTATCGCACATCACATTTTTGGGGCTATTTTACTTGTTTATGAATTTTGTCCTACACTCTGATTAATTCAAAACCATTAATTTGAGTTATACTGGTTGGCATATTAGCAAACAAAGCATCTCCTTCCCCATGCTGCCAAATTCCTGGCATTGTACATGATTGCTTGAAAAAATAAGGAAGCTTTTCCATTTGTGCTTCCTTGATGACATCAGATGACCTCTTGACTCACACACTGTGGTTCTCTTGAACTGTTTCACTTCCTTCTTTTTGGGGATTTGTAAGGTGCATCATAGTTTCTGAGTATTTCAATTACATATGGGCTTGTTTTGCCTACTCTAGCGTCTGTGACTCACATATCTAAGCATTAACTAAATCCTGGAGAGAACTATTTCCCATTCTTTTTAGACAATCTTTTCCTCTTCTCAAGATGTTCATCTGCTTGCTGTGTTGTCCAGCCTTTTTCTTTTTCTGCCCTGCATTCTTCTCCTTCTTCTGGGAAATACATTTCTCCCAAGACAAATTCTGTGGTTCTGTGGAAGCTACTGTTTTCTTGAAAGACCGAAAATCTTAGGGCACTGTTGAGGAGTCTGAGGTAGCCTGACCATGTTGTCCAAGCACAGTATCTCACCCTCTGGTCATAAATCATAATGCCCTTAGGCGATTGAATTGGGATTCTGAGAACTTCTACTGATGAGAAAAGAGAGGCTTGCAGAAGTTATTTGCCCAAGGTATCACAATCAGTAAATGGTAAGGCTAGGACTCCAGTCCTGTCTTAACTCTGAAGCGAAGCAACACAAACATTGATACTTGCCTCCAAGAAATTGACAATAAAATTCAATATTAGGGCATTTTGAGATTTTTGCTGAATTTTTAACTGGATAAGATTCCTACAAATGAGTATAAAGGCAAGGAATAACCTACAAAAGTGTCAGGTAAAAAGTAAAATGTAACTCACATTCAAAAGCAAGTTTAAGAAAATATAATTATGTGTGTCCTTAAGATTTTAATTTTTTGTGTGTTACTCTTATGCTAAAATCTGGGATATAACTTGTCTATTAATAAAACTATTCTTTCTTCACCCAGAAAATTACCTTATACAACTGGTTTAGCTCCTCTGGGGATGTCCCAGCAGGAAGCTGGATAACTGACTCAAGCCTCAGAGAGAGTTCTGGAATGTAGATATAGACAGGCAAACTCATGAAGGTAATTTTTGGGGTGAAGAAAGAATGATTTTACTAATAATTAAGCAGGAAAACAACAGAAGATAACAACAGGGCTCCTCATCACCTTCCAATCTTGCCTTCTCATGATGCCAAAAGGAACCTACTTAAGACTCAAATCTGAGCATATTACTCTTGCCTTACAATCTGACAATGACTCTGATTATCTAGAAGATCAAGTCCAAGCTCAGCCTCAGCTCTCACCCAACTCTTATATCACATTTCCAGGACCAGCAAATGGAAAAGACCATAACTCCTTTCATGTGTCATGGCAAGCACTCAACAACTGTGTTTCTTGTCTCATTGCCTTTGATCACAAGGTCTAGTCTCTCTGTCAAGCGCTCTCCCTTCTCTCCACACCTTTACCACCTCCACTACTGCCATCTGCCTTGTTAACAACTTCATCTTTTAAGACTCAGCTCAGAGGTCCCCTCCCTAAGTAAGCCTTTCCTAACTCCACATGCTGAGCCGGGTATTCCTGCTCCGAGCTCTTGTATATCCGGTGCATATCTCTCTTAGTGCTCTTTCCACTTTAGTAGTATAATTACCTAAATTTATACCATGAGTTCCATGAAGGCTTTTCCATTTTTTTACTAAATAGCTGGGCATTTAGACACATGATAGGCACTCAGTGAATAACTGTTGAATCAATGAATCTAATTCATTCAAGAGGCACTCATCAAACATTTACTCTGTCTATAAAATGCCAGGCCTAGATGCTAAGGATCAGAACAGACAAAGTCTTTGCCTTCATGTCCTCAAATTACATAAAGGTAATTGTATTAATTTTCTACTGCTGCTGAAACAAAATATCACATATTTAGTGACTTAAAACAACTCAAATTTATTACATCACACTTCTGGAGGTCAGAAGTCCAGGTAGGGTTGACTGGTTCCTCTGCTCCTGGTCTCACAAGGCCAAAATCAAGATGTCAGCTGGCCTTGGCTTTTACCTGGAGGCTCACGGGGAAGAAAACGCTTTTAAAGGTCATTTAGGTTGTTGGCATAATTCAGTTCCTTGCAGCTGTAGGGCTGAGGTCTCCATTTCCTCGCTGGCTGTCAGCCAGGAGCATCTCTTAGCTCTTTAAAGCCACTTGTATTCCCCGTCAAATTGTCCCCCGCTTCTCCCTGCCACCGCTACCACCTGTGTGACTCTCTCCTACTTCCCGTCTGCCACATCTCTACTGCCACCAGCCTGAGAAAGTTCTCTGCTTTTAAGGGCTCATGTGATTAGATTGGGCCCACTTGTATAATCCAGACATCTTCCCTTTCTTAAAATCTCTTCCCTTAATTATATCTGCAAAGTCCCTTTTGCCATGTAACATAACATATTCACAGGCACAAAGGATTAGGGCATGGATATTTTTTAGGGGGCCGTTATTCTGCCTACCACAGCAACTATTCTTCCAGAATCATTTTACGTCATATTCCTCACTTGGGTGATTGGAGAAATATCTTACAGCTATACGGCTAAATGTATTTTGGCTACAGCACTAAGTTTTGTTTGAACAATAAAAGAGACCAGAAGTTCTTTGAAGAGGTATTATGAGCCAGACCTTAATAGTTAACAGAAAGAAGGGCTGATTATGGATTTAGAGAAGGGACAGATCTAAAATAGATAATCTTAAACCTTCTAAATGGAATGAGAACAGCAAGTAAGTGACACAGGAGCAGTGTGGATGTCTATTTTTTCTAGCAGCAGCAGAATATAGGGTTGAACAGTTACTGTATTTAACACTAGTCAAAGTACGATGTTTTCCTAAAGGTTATTAAATATTCTTAGTCTGCTATTAAAAACACGAGATAATCTATTTTGCACACTACTAAATTTATTTGGTTTGAAGTTCTCTTTTCTCTTAAAACTTTTCTAACATCAAAAGAATCATGAATGGATTTTCTTTTTCTTTATTAACTTATTAACTAGTAATCTGAATAAAATTAAAAATCACTTCAATAATATAGAATTTGAGAGAGTCTCTTTGCTGAGTATTTGTGCTATGTCCAGAAGGTACAAGTATGGCTACGTTGCACTCTCTGCCTAAAGGAAATCCACAGGCATATCAATGAATAAACTACAGTACTGTGCAGCCAAGGCACTAGGAAAAGCAAGCACAAATGGAAGGAATGATTTGCTCTATGAAGTAGTAAGATAAAGCTTTCCTTTTTTTTTTTTAATTTTCTTTTTAAAGACAATTTTTTAGAGACGTCTTTAGTTCACAGCAAAATTGAGAGGAAGGTACAGAGATTTCCCATATACTCTCTGCCCCCACACGTACATAGCCTCCTCCATTTTCAACATCCCCCGCCAGAGTGACACATTTGTTACAATTAATGAACGTAGATTGACACACCGCTATCATCCAAAGTCCACAGTTTACCTTAGGGTTCACTCTAGGTGTTGTATATCCTATGGGTTTAGACAGATGTATAATGACACGTATCCATGATTATAGTATAATAGAGTATTTTCAATGCTTTAAAAATCCTCTGTGCTCAGGCTACACATCCCGCCCCTACTCCCCATCCCAACTTCTAGCAACCACTGACCTTTTTACTGTCTCCATAGTTTTATCTTTTACAGAATGTCATATAGTTGGAACGATACAGTATGTGGACTTTTCAGACTGGGTTCTTTCACTTAGTAATAGGCATTTAAGTTTCCTCCACTTCTTTTCACGGCTTGAAGCTCATTTCTTTTAAGTGCTGAATAATCCATTGTCTGGATGTAACACAATTTGCTTATCCATTCACCTGCTGAAGGACATCTTGGTTGCTTCCAAGTTTTGGCAATTATGAATAAAGCTGCTATAAACGTGTGTGCAGGTTTTTCTATGGACACAAGTTTCCAACTCCTTTGGGTAAATACCAAGAAGCATGATTGCTGGATCGTATGGTAAGAGTATGTTTAGTTTTGTAGGCTTTCCTTGTTTTGAAGGAGGCATGAGCAAAGGCTCTGAATAATAAGAAGACACAGGTATTTGGGGAACTATAGGAGTGACTGGAGGGTACAGAGCAAGGAGCAAGTGGTGAAATTAAGGCTGGAAGGTTGGCAGGGCCAGAACCTAACAGGGCATCCATTTTACTATGTGGAGATGAAGCGCCAGCAAACACTTTAAATCAGGGAAAATACATGGTTGGACTTGCACTTTAGAAAGATTACCTTGGCTGCACAGAAGAGAAAAGCTCTGAGTCGGAGGGCAATCATAGGCTGGAAAACCAGTTTAGATAAGACTGAGTTGCAGGGACGAAAACCTAAACCAACAGTGGAAATGACACTGTAGAACAGTGGAAAGATTCAAGAGATTTTGCAGTAAGAATCATCAGACTTCACAACTGTTAAAGGTACGGGGGTAGACAAGGGAGGGAAGGGAAGGGCAAAAAAGGAGAAAGAGGACTTGAGAGTTATCTGAAAATTTCTTTTTTTTTTTTTTTAAAGATCGGCACCTGAGATAACAACTGCTGCCAATCTTCTTTTTTTTTTTCTTTTCCTTCTTCTTTTCCCCAAAGCCCTCCAGCACATAGTTGTATATTCTAGTTGTAGGTCCTTCTGCTTGTGCTACGTGGGACACCAGCTCAGCATGGCCTGACGAGCAGTGCCATGTCCGCACCCAGGATCCAAACTGGTGAAAGCCTGGGCCCCTGAAGCAGAGCGTGCGAACTTAACCACTCGGCCATGGGGCTGGCCCTGAAATTTCTGACATGAGCAGTAAATCTAGACATTTGATAAAGTCTGACTAAATCAGGGAATAAAGGAAAATAAGGGGGGAATGGATGGTGACAAACACTTTCTCCTTGGCCAAACTTTAATTAGGTTTCTCTGAGCCCTCTTCTTGTGTAGGATTGCTGTCTGTCTGGGCCCTGTCTTTGGCCTGTCAAGTCCAGTTTTAGCAAAAATCCGGCTAAGTCAGTTTAGAGAGAATCTCCCACCCCTGATATCTGATCACCCTGGATTATCTGATCAAAGTCCTCCTCACTCACCCTTGATATCTGATCACACCGGTCTGTGTTCAGCAAGAATCCTAAGTCACCTTAACAAGAATCACTCCTACCCTTGATGTCCCCTCTTAGCAATTTTCCACCCACTGACCCCTCTCACTCTGCTCATTGGCTATACATCTTCAGCTCTCTTTGTTCTATTCACGGTTGACCCTAATCTCTCTCCCCTGTTGCGACAGTCTTGACACCCACCGCAATAATCCTCAATAAAGTCTTCCTTATCATTTTAATAAGTGTTAAGAACAATTTTTTCTTTAACAATGGGAAGAAACTTTTCTCCAGAACTAAAGTTACTCCCATATGCCTCTTAATTTGTGCACACCATCTCTTATCTATCGTATAGCTAAATAATAATGCACCGCAGAGGTTTATCATGCATTATCACATACACAATACAGCCATTTTTGCCCCAAGACCCTAGCAAGCTGGCTTCCTCCCCTTAATTAAAAAAAAGGAAATGGTAGCAGTCTAACACCCACTATGTTTGGCAGCTCATATAATTCCTTCCTTAAAGACTTTGCAAGAAGTCTATAAAAGTCTTAGAAGAGGCTAAAGCAATAACAGCCTTGAGTGAGATGGGAGCCAAGAGAGAGAAAGAGTCCGACAGTCTTGGTATTTTTTGAGGTTGAGGTCTAGTAAAGACTTCTTTTCTACGTTTCCTAACCTTGACTTAATTGAAGGAAGCTGTTGCAACTACTCAAATTTGCTGTTGTAGCATAAAAGCTGCTTGACATATAAAAGAATGGGAATGGCTGTGTTCTAGTAAAAATTTTTTTCCCAGACGCTGAAATTTGAATTTCATGTCATTGTCATGTGTCTCAAAATATCCTCTTTATATTTGTCACCGTTGGGAAAGCACAAACCATTCTTAGCTCATCGATGTGCAAAACCCGGCGGTGGGCCACATCTGCGGTTACCTGATATGCATAAGGTGTCAGAATTCGAAAAATCTAAGCGTTAAGTGTGAGACTCTTTGTGGGGCAGTATATGCCAACTTCGCAGGCTAACATGCAACATGCAGTGTATGCAACAATAGTAGACGTGACAGCGCTTTTCAGCGCTATTTAGTCCAGAGGCCATGCCCAAGAAAGGTGACAGCAGAGAGGGCGCGGCCCCGGCCCACGCTGCTCCACCCCGGCAGCAGCCCACAGCTCCGAGGGCCGGCGCCAGCGCGGACAGGACCTTCACGGACGTGGATGGGAGGATCCGTTTAGATGACAGGGGATGGAGGCGCGCGACCAAGCCCACGGAGCAAAGACCTCCCAGCCGCCACCAACCCGCTTCCTGCCCGGGCTCACGCAGGCGTGTGCACGCACGCACGCACGCCCCGCCTCGCGCTCAGTCTTGCTCTATTGCGCATGCCCGGGGGGAAACGGAGCTGCGACTGAGCTGGAGGCCGAGGCTTGAGCGAGCGGAGAGCCTCTGGGGCGGCGGGTAGACGCGCCGCGTGCGTCACTTCCGCTGGGGCGGGACGGAGCTGGGGCGGGAGGGCGCCCCGCCGGCTGGTCCTGTTTGTGTTGGAAGCTCAGCTGATGCTGACCGGCCCCAGTGGACGTCGGCGCCCGGGAGAGGCGCCTCGCCACCGCCGCCCAAGTCGTTGCGGCCTGCATCCCGGTAAGTGGCCGCTGGGGGACAGAGGCGGGACGATAGGCCAGGGAAGGGGGCAGCCTGGTCGCCCTGAGCGCTTGTCCGGCCCTCCGGGTCTTCTTACCTCCCCTCAGAGGACACTTCCAGAGGACGAGGGCGGGGAGACGCCCGGCCTCGAGGACGTCCCTGACCAAGGCTCCAGAAGGCGCCCGGGCCCCGGGAGGAGCCGGCGGGTCCGGGCCTCCGGGTGGGTTTCGCCGGCCCGGGCGCGCACACTGTTTTGGTTTCTCTGGTCCCGCCCCGCGCTGGCTGTCCCTGCCCCGCGACTCCCAGCCGCGTTATCCTGAGTCTGGCTTCCCTGGGCTGTGCGTTCTCCAGCAGTTCTCTGGGGACTGTCCCAGCAGTTACCCTAGGCTCCATCATTCTCGACTGTCAGTGTGCCCCGGATGATTCTGCGGCTCAGTGTTTTCATTCATCAGCGATGTCTTTTTAACCCCACCCACCTTTAACTCTTTCTCTGGCTGCTGTTGCCTGAGCGGATTCAGGTGTGTGCTTTGGAAAAGATGAGGTTTTATGAATCACTGTATTGCAGTGCTTCCCGTCGTTGTCATTTTATCATCATGCTGGGAGGAACCTGGTTCTGCGCCTAAGACAATGACAGCTTTAAAGGAAAGTGGTGACTCTTAGGAAAACCCTAGAAGAGACGTGGCATAAGGGACTATCATAGAATCCTGTTTAAAATAGTGTTTTTGCTTCCAGTAACAATTGCATCCTGGTTCTACAATCCTAGTTGTTGAGATTTCAAGAATGACAAGATTGTGTGTCACTGTATCGAGAAAATGCTGTTGTTAAAACAGTGAAATATTAAGAATTTAAAAATCCGACAATTTTTAAAAAGTATATTAAACTGTGAACTGAGTTTATGCCTCTTATAAGGCAGTTGTTTCAAACCCATTGTAGTTATTTTGTTTAGTTGCTTGTGCACATTAGTTGTGCTTTCAATGTCAGGACATGTTCTTATTTCATGATTTTTGTTAATCAAACTTTTTGAATGTTGATCTCGTTTTTTCTATTTCTATATCAGATCTGAATTAAAGTCTTGAAAACAATGTCCTTTTAACGAGTGATGTTGAACGAAAGGATCAGTTTCACTAGTTTATACATTTACTTGCTTCACATGCGAAGTGGATAAAGTGCAGCTTGTCCTTCGAGTTGTTTTTTGGCTCAGTGATGGCAGAGAAATTGTGCTGAAGAGTACCTGTTGCCTCACTTGTGGAAGATATGTGTGTGTAAAGGTCAGAGTTAGAACTCTTAGCCCGAGACACCTTCCTGTCCCGTCGCGTCTTAATCCTAATCTTTCACTCTAGGGTCTTATATTTACTTTGTTCATTATCCGCTACTTTTTAGAACTCGCTCTTGTATTGGTTTCCATTGCCCTGATCTTTTCAGGGTCGCTTTTCTCCTGAGCTTTTCTGTTTCCTTGGAAGACTTTCTCTTCCTAACTCTGGATGGCAGTCAAGGCTTTACTCTTGTTCATCTCTCTAAACCAGAGTTTTAAAATTTGAAACCCAAGGACTATTTTAATAGGCCCATGAATGGGAAATGTCCTGGAAAAGAAAGTGTATATATGCAAATAAGCATTTTTTTAAGGAAGAGGAGCTTTTATCAGGTTCTGTGATCACAAAATGCTCAAGAATTATTACTGGAAACCTTTCTTGGGTAAATCCAGTCTTATGGTTGCAGCTGTGACTGTACTGACAACTCCAAACAGATATCCACAGCCTATATTCCTATAATATATCTTCATTTGACTGTTGCTTCATCCTGTGAATCCAAGAGATTTTTCTTTCATATTAGATTGGCCCCCTTTCCGGTTACCTCATATTCTCAAACGGCATTCTCCCTGTGTCTCTGATTAGGAATGCTTAAGTTATCTTGACACCTCCCTCTCCTGACCCCATTCTTCCCTGTCACCAAATCCTGCGTTTTGTTGTTTCCCCATTTTCAAAGTATGGCTCAAAGTAACCCTCTTCTCCATTATAGTAGTTACCTTAATTCAAACTTTTGTCACCTTATGCTTGCATTATTGAGTGAGTGAGTGAAGTCCTCTATACGTTCGTTCTTTCCATCCTCAGCTGAGCCTCTGCCTAGCAATTCCGTTATTTCCTCTAGTTAAAATTTAATTCCATTCCCTAGTGGTTGGTCTAAGCCTCGCTGTTCTGTCTATGCCTCCACTGTGTTTATACTACCCTATAAACAGGTCATCTAGTCTTCTCTGCTCTTTCTCAGCAGATGATGGCGCCTCCCAGTTTACATTCTTCTCTTCATCTTTCTCCAATCTAACTTTTGTTCCACCTGAGTTTACTCTCAAAACTCTACATTTACTAGTGTTATGATTTGGGAGCAGTTAAATTAAGCTTGTTGATTTTGTTGGCAGCTCTCTATATTTAGTAATTCTTGTTTGACAATATTAGTTTCTAGAGAGGTGTATTAAAATATTAGGATCACGAAATTGTCTAGTCTTGTAATTTTTTCCCCTTTTTTTGGCTTTATATTCTGTATTTCAATGCCAGGTTGATAGATGTATTCATAATTGGTCTTGAGGGTTATATCTTGTTGGAAAGAAACAGTGCAGACTCCTTACCGCAGTGTAGGCCTATGTAGCTCTGGCTTCTGCTTGACTCTTGGGCCCGTCTCTACCGTTGTTCCCATTTCTTACTTGCCTTCACCCACCTTGTTCTTCTTGATGTTCCTGAATAGATAAAGCTCATTCCTGCCTCCAAAGTCTTGGTTGCTTTTTCCTCCGCCTTGAAGGCTTTTTCCCCAGATACTTTTAATACTTTGCTTCCTCACTTCATTCAGGTCTCCAGTAAAATGTCAACTCAGTTCTTCTCCTGACCGCTTCGACTAAAATAGCACTCTTGTGCCCTTCCTCCCTAACCTCCACTTTGTTTTTCTTCATGACGCTTTTTGACTCATAGTATACATTATATTAGTTATTTGTTTATTTGCTAATAGAGTGTCTTGTTCTCCAAGGCCTAGAAGACTTCCTGAAGTTTACTAAGTAAATAAATTATTCCTTTTACTATTATATACTGTCCTTTTTTAATCCTTATCTAGTGCTTTTGCCTTAAATTTGCCTTAAAGTGCCTTTGTTTTCTTTTGTTTGGTGTGGGCCTGGCATATCATTTTGCCCACTCCTTTATTTTCAGCCATTCTTTGTCATTATATTATAGGTGTGTCTACTAACTAGCATGTAGCTGGAGTTATCATTTCTAAAATTTTGCTCTTCCTGTTCACTGGGAAGTTTTTATTTTTGCCTCTTTATTTTTGTTCCCTCTGTTATAACATTGAACATTTTAAACCTACTTAATTTTTTCCTGTTATTTCTAAACCTTGGTTACACATTTTTCTGTTGGCTATATTTGCTGGCACTGGAGGTGAGGGTTCATTGCCTTGCTGGTTTTGTAACCTTTGTGAGTTAATCTTCAGTGGTGGTTGCTTAGAGCGGGAGTCCCACTTGCCCTAAGCTTTGGAAGAGTCCTTACATGGCAGTAGAGTTGACTCTGCCGAGGCCCGTTGGGCTTTACCACGCTAACTAGTTTCCGTTTGCTTGGTGTCTGCACCAGCAAGGCAATGTGACTGCAGATCCAGGCCTGTGACTCCTCTTCAACTGTGCATTTCCCACTGTTGTGTTGGTTTTTTTGTTGTTGTTGTTGTGGTAGAAAACATAAAATTTACCGTCTTAACCTTTTTTAATTGTATAGTTTAGTAGCATTAAGTACCTTTACATTGTTGTGAAACAGATCTCCAGTACTTCTTCATTTTGCGGAACTGAAACTCTGTACCCATTAAACAACAGTTTTCCTTTGCCCCATTCCCCCAGCCTCTTGTAACCACCATTCTACTTTCTATATCTATGCATTGACTATGCTGCCTGGCTTATGTCACTTAAGGTCCTTAAGGTTCATCCATGTTGTAGCATGTGACAGGATTTCCCTCCTTTTTAAGGCTGCATAATACTCCATTGTGTGTATATACCACATGTTGTTTGTTCATCTGTCTTGGACATTTGGGTTGTTTCCACCTCTGCTCTTGTGAATAGTGCTGCTGTGAACACAAGTGTGGAAATAACTCTTCAATTCCTTTGGATGTATACCCAGAAGGAGGATTGCTGGATCATATGGTAGTTCTATTTTTAATATTTTGAGGAACCACCGTACTCTTTGCCTACACCATTTTACAGTCCCACCAACAGTGCTGAAGGGTTCCAACTTCTCCACATCTCTGTCAACACTTATTTTCTATTTTTTTGATAATAGCCATCCTGATGAGTGTGAGGTGATACCTCATTTGGTTTTGATTTGCATTTTTCTAAAGATCAGTGATGTTGAGCATCTTTTTCATATGCTTTTTTGCCATTTGTGTATCATCTTTGGAGAAATGTCTAGTCAAGTCCTTTGCCCATTTTTTAATGTGTTATTTGATTTTTTGTTGAGTTGTAGGAGTCCGTTATTGGTTTTGAGCGTGGCTCTTTATCCACAAGTACTTTAATTGTATTTCATCAAGTATTTCTGTGTTGGGGATTGTGGTGCTTTTATGTTAATTCAGCTTGTTAAGTTGACTGCAAGTCCTGAGGAGTTCAGAAGAGCCAGGAAGACAGATATGTTTGTTTCTTTTCTCTCCTCTCCTCTGTACAATCCGATATTTGAAAATAATAGGTGCACATGCAGTTTAGAGAGATTTTGGTTCAGACTCTCCTCTTCTGGACAGCCACAATAGGTTCTAGGTTTCTGTCTTTCTCAGGCTTGTCCCATTGCTCCATTCTGTCAGTGATCTGCTGGAATCATCTTTCTAATGTCATTCCTTTGCTTAAAATATTTTATTGATGAGTTTGAGTTTTAATTTCCTTGACAAGATTTACAAGACCCTTCATAATCTGGCCCAAACTATCTTTACAATATTATTTTCTACCTTTCCCTTATTATTCTTTCCAGGTCCTGGAGGAAAACTAGACTACTTGCAATTTTTGCTCTTTTTGTGTTTACTTGTGTCTATTTTTTTCCATGATTTAGATTTCTCGCCTTCCCCTCTCATCTTTTCCCTGTGATGATTTCCTTTTTAACTTTGCCCAGTTTTTAGCATCTTTTTTTGGACTTACCCGGATGTCTGCTCTCACTTTGTGTCTTCCATTAACATGGCACCATCTGTTAAAGTGCTTTAAATTGTTTGCTTTCTCTAATTACAAAAGTAATACCTGCTCATTGTAAGTAATTCACAAGACAAAAATAAAAGTAAAAGCTCTTTTCCTCATTCTCCTTGATCCCACTCCTCAGTTCACAGTAAAAAATAAACTGGTTCTTATCCTTTCAGAATCCCTTTGTCTCTTTTTCTGTATATGTGTGTGTGTAGCCAAAGATTTAAACTGCACATATAGTTTTTGTTTTCTTTTATCATATGATATCTGCATTTCAACATCTCTGTCTCTTCATGGGTGTCTAGTGCATATAGCATTGCAGCTTGCCTTTTTCTCTGTGCTGTGTATGAAGGATATGGCAATATATGCAGATCACCCAGTTCTGCTATTTTAATTGCTACATAATATTATGTGGTAACTTCTTCCATTGTGTGTATGAACCATAATTTATTTAACCATCCTTTGCTAGAAGGCATTTAGCATTGTTTTTCAGTGTTTTGTTATTTCAAGCGGTGAGGCAGGGAATGTGTGTATATACCCTAGCACTCTTTTGCAAGTATTTCTGTAGGATAAATTCTTAATGGTGGAATTGCTGATCAAAGAATATGTACCTTTAAAATTTTGATAGATAGCATTTAAAATTTCATTAGATACTGTCAATTAACCATCTGTGTCCCATTTCCCCAGCCCATTATCAATACTAGATATTATCAATCATTTACATTTTTACCAATTGACTTCCTTGATTTAATAAATACGTATTACTAGAAGATAGTGAAATCTTTACGTGGCTCTCTCCAGCTCTAGGACTGAAAGTTCCTCAGTATCCGTTTGTCTTTGTGGTTTCCGCATCTAGCACCATGTTTAATGTAGATTAAATATTCTATAAATGGTTTGCAGTGAATGAAGTATAAGACCTGACTCTTGTCTTCAAAGAACTTCAAGTCTGGTGTTATATAAACTAGTCAAGGCTTTAACAATGAGGAAGAAAAACAGCATAGTATCTAAAATGGATGTTCGGTTATGTGTTGTAGGAAAACTCATCTGTTGGGTAGCTTCCCTAAATTACTTCTCATGAGACATCCTGCTACTCACTTTCTTTTCACTGAGTTCTGTACTGCAAGGTGAATTATTTTCTATTAACTTAAAACTTCAAATCTATATCAGCCATAATGGAAACGTATTATTCTATCTTCTTTTGAGACAGGTTGCTCAGTTTAGTTCAAGTAGTAATGTATTTTGTCTTATGCCCAATTTCAATTTTACCTTGAATTCTAATTTTTTTTTCCTCCCGTTTCAGGTAAGACCATGAATTATGGCATTTCTTAAATGAAGCATTGAGGACTGACGTGAGAGTCATAACATATAGAAAATAAATGCGTTTTAAGTTATGTCTATTAATTTGACTGTAGATATATATATTTACCTCCTTAGTAATGCAAGAAGTCTTTGTGGGAAGCAAAGGAGCAAGCAACTGCATTTCTTGTGCTCACCTGAACATTACTGGAGCATAAGCCACATCAGTCTGCAAAGAGCCTTTCACACAAGCAAAGTAAGATGTAAATGGACCAAAAGTGAAGCACACTCTTGCAGCAAGCACTGTTACTCTCCTAGCGACCATGGTGTACATATTGGAATTTTGAAACTTAGCACCTCTGCTCCCAGGGGACTTACAAAAGTGAGCATTCGTATGTCCCGTATTAAAAGTACTTTGAACTCTGTTTCAAAGGCTCTTTTTGGTAAGCAGAATGAAATGATCTCATGTTTAGCTCAATTTAAGCCAAGTTCTCGAATATTAAGAAAAGTATCAGATAGTGTCTGGTTAAAACAGAAAAATGTTCGACAAGCCATTAAATCTTTGAAAAGATATAGTGACAAATCAGAAGAAAAGAGTTCGTTTCCAGAAAAGAAAAGTCACATTATAGATAAAGATAAAGATATAGATAAACAAAGCCTTTTTCATTACTCAACTAGTATAACCACAAAATTTGGAGAGTCATTCTACTTCTTATCAAATCATATTAATTCATACTTCAAACGTGAGGAGAAAATGTCTCAAAAAAAGGAAAATAAACATTTCCAGGACAACTCAGAACTTGAAGACGAGAAATCCAGTTCTCCAGATTCTGGTGTCCTGACTGATGAGAAGCAAGACTCAGAATCTTCTTTACATACTGTGGACAAGCCCTCAAGTCCCAGTGGGACACCTGAGGTTCTTCCAGTTTCTGCTAAACAGAGTATTGCTAACTTTCTTTCTCGTCCCACTGAAGGTGTACAAGCTTTAGTAGGTGGTTATATTGGTGGACTCGTCCCCAAGTTAAAGTACAATTCCAAGAGTCAGTCAGAAGAACAGGAAGAGGCTGGGAAAGCTGAGCAGGCTGTCAGCAAAGACAAAAATGCAGAGGAGAAAAAGCGTTTGTCTCTTCAGCGGGAAAAGGCAAGTTATTCAGTGTGGTTTTAAGGTTTAATTTTCGTCAGATTTATAAGTTTCATTTCCTAATGGGACCTAAGAAGCTTTAATCATTTGTTAGTATTACTAGAGTAATTTCATATTCTAATACATACATTTTTATATGCCGTTGTAGATTATTGCAAGAGTGAGTATTGATAACAGAACCCGGGCATTAGTTCAGGCATTGAGAAGAACAACTGACCCAAAGCTCTGCATTAATAGGGTTGAAGAACTGACCTTTCATCTTCTAGAATTTCCAGAAGGAAAAGGAGTAGCTGTCAAGGTAATTCTGATTTATTTAATCTGGTTTTGTCTTGGAATAAAAATAATAATGAACCTTCTAAAATGGAGAAGACAATGCCTTTCATTTTTTTATGTAAATATTTTTATCATACATGTAATCTGTTATATAGTCAGTAATTGCCCCATTTATTCTATGATATACATTATGTTAAATGCTCCCTTTTATTCTATGATATAAATTATGCTATTAGTACTAGTATCTATGCTTTGAGATTAAACATTTTAAAATAGAAGCTAAATCTCAGTATATCAGTTGAATTGCCTTGTAGCTGCCAAGTTTTTCTTAAATTCAATGTAGATATTTATACTATGGTATTACTCTTTGAAGACAGGACATGTAATTCATAAGCAAAACTATTGCTAATTTTTATTTCATGATCTTTTGTATTTGAAAGGAAAAATTTTAATGACCTTATCGATAATTGAATTGGTGATCATGTTAATAAAACAATTAGGTTTGTTTTGCCTCTGTTTTTTCATATTTAAAATAGGGAAGATATTTTAGAGCCATTTAAAGAGACTACTTTGACAGAAATACCATAAAATATGATCGATGTGGTTGTGTCTCTTTACATCTGTACTACAAGTATTTGTAATATTTAATGAATAATTTGAAAATATCATATAATGAATATAGATGATGTTAGCATTTGATTAGAGAGCTTTTAGTGCTTATTTTAAACTTGCCATTCAGAAAATTGTACATTAACTTAGTTCACGTTTATTCCACTTTTGACAACCATCTTGCTGAAAAATTACCTGTCTTTAGATAATGTACCCTTCTGTAGTTTTATGTTGTGTAATTCATTCATTATAATAGTTAAACTTTATAATTTCATGTTCATAAAATTTTGGATTATATTTCATATATGTGTGATTTCTTACCTAAAAGATAAATTTTCCAAATATAGATATGCTTTTAAGTCCATTTAACATTTCAATGATATACTGAAAGCAGAGACCTAAAATAGAATTGCATACTTTAACGAACGTTTTAAAAATGTTTTATTGAATTATAATACATATGCAGTTTTAGGTATAAAGTTCAATGAATTTTCACAAATTGAACACATGCATGTAACCAGCACCCAGCTCAAGAACAGAATTTCCCAGCACTTCAGAAGCTTCCCTTGTGCTGTCTTTGAGTCTGAATCTCCCAAAAAAGGAAACACAGGCTAGTTTTACCTGTTTTTGTATATTATATAAATTATGATGATTGGCTTCTTCCACTCAACACTCAATGAGGAGGAATCATTCACATTGTTGTGGGTAGTTGTAGATCATTCTTTCTTAGTGCTTTTGTGTTCCATGGTATGAATTTATCACTGTTTATTGATTGTACTATTGATGGCTTTCTGGGTAGTTTTCAGTTTTAGTCTATTATGAATAGTCTTGCTAATACAAACGTTGAGGACTTTCTTATTTTGCATAACTGATCCCACAAACCTAAGGACTCTGCAATACCAAGGAGAATTGTGATATAGGAATGTATATTTAGATCAGTTATGAAGGAAAATCTAGATAGCCTGAAGAAAGGTCTCAGCCTTCCACTAAATAATAAGCCTCTCAAAAACAATGAACTTGATAATTGCTTATGATATGTTAGCATGTACGCTCTTATGTGAACTTTCCCAACTAAATTTTTCATTATTGGCAAGAATTGAGCTTTTTAAAAATGTTAACAGTTGTTTGTTATAAAACATCTACATGAGTTTTACTTTTTTCTGTGAGTACCATTTTTATGGTGGCCACGCCTAGGGAGTTGTCTTTGATATCTAGTGCCCTAAAAGAAGCTGGTCTCTTTCGTTTATGTGTATTTTGTGTGCTGATTTGTGACAGCTGCATCTAGGAAATTGCCTTTGATGATTGTTTTCATTGTTGGTTGTGAAGGTAGTCTCCTTTCACTATTTTTTTAAATAAACAAGTAACTTTTTATTATTTAAAAAAAAAGAGCAGCATGTGGACATTGTAGAAAATTAGAAAAAAAGAAAAGCGAAAATAAAAATGACATATTTCTACTAGCCTGAGATTGCCATTGTAATGTATTAGTGTCTGTTTGTGTTAGTCAGATTAAGCTCAGTTAAGCTTTCATAACAAACAATACCAAAATCTCAGTGGCTTAACAGAGAAGTTTGTCACTCATGCAAAGTCGCCTGTGGGTTTGGGTGACTTTCCAGGACAGTGAACCTTCTTGTGGTGGCTGCTTTGATCTTGTTCCCTAAATCTCAGTGTGAGGCCCTCTCCATAATTGCTGTAGCAGGTGAGAGAATGTTTCAACAGAAAGTGTCACAGGTTTCTTCTCCTCACGACTTACTTGTCCTGCCCAGTTACGTTGGCCTGAGAAATACTTTGTGTGCTTAGAAGGGGAAGCAAACTGGATATTGGTGAACATTAGTAATGTCTTCCAGGGTATTCCTCCAGAAATTGTCTGATATATATATATCTATATATGATATATATAGAGATATATATATATCTTCCCCAAAATAAAGTCATTCTGTATGTACTGTTTTGTAACCTGTTTTTTGTAAATTTTTATCTCATCCTATACCCATTTTGAAAATGTTCTCTATATAACTGATTGGATCCAATTGAGGGTCCAGTCTAGACCGTACATTTCACCTGGTTATTTTCTCTAAGTCATTTATAGTGTGGCCTAGTCCTTTCTTACCCACATCTTCAAAGCTGACTAATTGAAGAGACCAGACTGGCTATCTTGTAGAGTGGCTTGCTTTCTGGATTTATCTGGCTTCCTCCTCATTGGTGTTATTTGATGTATTCCTCTTTCCTTTTTTATTTCCTGAACACTGGAATTTAAATGTAAAGGCCTGTTTGTGTTAAACATTTTCTTTTTACAGCATTGTAGATGATGTCATGTGCCTCATATTGCATCGTATCAGAAGATATATAATTGGCTGAATCAACCATTAGTAATGCTAAGGTTGACCACTAGATTAGGGAAATGACAGTCTGATCTTGTTGTTGGACAGTTAGTCTAGAACCATTATCCCATCAACTGTCAGCCTGTTTCCAGAGCTAATCTTTTCATTAAGGTTCTGGAATGATAAATTTCTCATTGATGTTCTTCTGTAAGCGTAGAGCTTTCCTTCACCAACTAAAGCTATTCGGTTACTCTCAAAGACCAATTTGACAGGAAAAGCAAGAGAAATGCTTAATTTCTTTCTACATAGCCATCGGTTTTCAAAGTAAAGTGTTGCTTTAAAAGCTACCTCAATGGTGACATGAATTTTTGGCATCCTTTTTTTTTTTACTATCATTATGAACTCATAGTTTTTCATAAATTGCATTTCTGTAATCTTTTTTTCACCTCTCTTTTTTCTAAATGGTGAAATTTGTCTCAACTTTGACTTGTAGGGGCCCCTCTGAGCTGATTCATGTGTCTTTTAACTTTTTATAAAGATATCATATACAGAAAAGCATACATATCATAAGTATACAGCTCCATGAATTTTCAGAAGTTGAACACATCTGTATAACCAGCACCCAGTATAAGAAATAGAATGTTACTAGCACTCCAAAAGCACCTTTATGCCCCCTGCTAGTCACTGTCTCCAAAAGAATTGACGAGTTCCCCTGATTTCTGGCAGTGTAGATTAGTTGTGCCCCTTTTTGCGTGTTATATAAATGGAATGATGCTTTTCTCAATTCTTTGTTTCTCCCCCAAATCAGCCAGTGCCTCAAGGGAGGAAAAGCTATAGTTTATGAGCCCACTTCCTAGCAATTATCTCCTCTCCAGATTCTTTTTTTTTTTTTTTGAGGAAGATTAGCCCTGAACTAACTGCTGCCAAACCTCCTCTCTTTACTGAGGAGGACTGGCCCTGAGCTAACATCCGTGCCCACCTTCCTCTACTTTATATGTGGGATGCCTCCCACAGCCTGGCTTGCCAACTGGTGCCATGTCTGTACCTGGGATCCGAACCGGCTAACCCCGGGCCACGGAGAAGCGAGACATGCACACTTAACTGCTGCACCACCGGGCCAGCCCCACCCTCTCCAGATTCTTAGCCCCCTCATATCCTGAGTGTGTCAGCAGCTCTAATGCTTTTATTTATTTTATTTTATTTTATTTTTTAAAGATTGGCACCTGAGCTAACAACTGTTGCCAATCTTTTTTTTTTTTTTCTGCTTTATCTCCCCAAATCCTCCCTGGTAAACATAGTTGAATATCTTAGTTGCAGGTCCTTCTAGTTGTGGCATGTGGGACACCACCTCAACGTGGCCTGACGAGCGGTGCCATGTCTGCCCCCAGGATCTGAACCAGCAAAACCCTGGGCCGCTGCAGCAGAGTGCACGAACTTAACCACTTGGCCACGGAGCTGGCTCTGCTCTGATGCTTTTAAACAGATGGCATTTCTTCTGTATTTTTTCAAACTTCTCCAATTGTTCTTGGAAAGAGACTATTCTATCCTAACCAGAAATGAAAATTTATGTTTCCGTCTCCACCTTTGTCCAGGTTCCTCTAGTGGGCTTGGAGCTTAACACTAGCCAGGGAACAAAAAAAGGAAAAAGAATTTAGAACAATAGTATTTGAGATTTGACTTATCATAAAAAAGAAACAAAATGAATGATACATTGGGAACTTATTTGATTTACTGAAGGTTACACAGCACAAGTATAGCTGCCACTCAACTATTCCCTTAAACCTGGGGTACTGACCAGATAAGATGCTTCTGTGCACAGAACCTGGAGAATCTTCAGTAAACTCGACATAGAACCCTAGGGTTTAAGTTCTTGCCTCTGATTAACAGTGTGAAGTTGAATGCTTCGTATCTTGAAGTCCTAGGTTTGTCTAAACTAGTTCTTCAGTTGTAATGGTCAGCTTTTGCCTTCTACCTTAGTTTTACTTATTAATTAACATTTGTCCGTATTTTGCTGTGAGCTCTCCTTGTACCCCATCTGCAGTGTACACAGATGGTTTATTCTTTTTCTTTTAATAACAAGTTTAATTTCCAGTAATTACTGTGAAGCAGTTTCATTTTCTTTAGGATTTGGACAAAATTTTATATAAAATTTATAATGTTAACCTTTTGTTATATCAATTAATACTTTGTAAATTTGTGCAAAGCAAATTATATTTTCTCTAATTGTTAAGCATTGTACCTTTCAAAGAAAATACTTGGATAGAGGTTAATTTTTGACCTGGATACTAGGACAAATATATATTCTAAATATTGACCAAGATGTCAAAAACTAATCTATTATTTAAGATTACTGAGAAAGTAGTAAACACTTCAACTTTGATTATGCGTGATGATCTACATGTGTTAAAAATAATCATATGTTTTCAATCTTGATTTGACAGAAGCAACAAAATATCTTTTCTCTCACTTTAGGAAAAAATTATTCCGTGTTTGTTACGATTGCGACAAATTAAGGATGAAACTCTTCAGGCTGCAGTCAGAGAAATTTTGGCTTTAATCGGCTATGTAGATCCAGTGAAAGGAAGAGGAATCCGAATTCTCGCAATTGATGGTGGAGGAACAAGGTAAGGCAAAAAAATGATTTTTTAAGACTATGGATCCAGTTCAGCCTTAGGAATTTTTTAAACTGATTTCGTGGAATTATATCATTATAAAATCAAATTTTTTTAGTTATTTTTTTCTGAGGAAGATTCACCCTGAGCTCACATCCGTTGCCAATCTTCTTCTTTTTGTATGTGAGCCGCCACCTCAGCATGGCCGCTGACAGATGATGTTATAGGGAAACGAACCTGGGCTGCTGAAGTGGAGCGCGCCAAACTTAACCACTGGACCACTGGGGCTGGGCCTAAAATCAGATTTTTTAAATAAAACATAAAATAGTTTTTCTTAATTTATTACTTTATCAGTCTAAATGCTTCCTTAACATATACTTGAATTTCCTCTTATTTCAATTTGTCCTAATATTTATATTTTAGTTTGGTCTTTTCAGATATTTTTTGTAGTTGAGGACAGTTTATCATGATCTGAAAATCTTGGCAATGTTTTATGTTAGCTTTTTTAAATTATATTTTTCTTACCCATATGTATCAGTCAACTAGTCACTTAATAAAGTGACAGTTGTAAAAGGAGTCCATATCAATAACTTGCTGAGTCCCTATATCTTCTCTTGCAGGTGCCAATTCTGGTGCCACGCAGGAAATATTTAGTGCATTCTTAGCTCACCGTCAAGCTCCATTCTTGCTACTGGCAATCCATCCATGCTTCTTATCCTGTCGTAGTTTGTCTAGTTCCTTACTACTTGTTGGGTAGATTCTTCAGCTTGGTTTATGAACCATTCTCCCCATACTTTCTAGCTTGGGTTCGGGTTGCCTGCCATCTCTGCTCTTACCTCTTAGATTCATAGTACATGCTCTGCCTCTTGTTCTTAGCTTTAATTTACCTCTCTGATTTCACTCTCTGGAATACCTGCCTTGCCAATCGCTCTTCTGTATGTTCAAGTACCACCTCTGTCTTTTTGTTAAATTCTGCAGTCCTGTGTGTCAGCCAGGTCTTTTAAATTTTGACACCAGTTTGAAGGAAGGAGTGAGTGATGAGAGAAGGTGGCTATTTAATAATCTGGCAGAGGACAATAAAATACTAACCAGCTGGTGGCAGTGGGAAGCAGGAGGAAGGAAATATATGCAAGAAAATTTTGAAAAAAGGAGGAGGACTGGATATGGTAGAAATAGGTCAAGATCACTCTTAAGCGTAAACTGTGTGGATGACTGGGACAGAATTGCAGGGACGGGGGAGGAGGTGACTGGTATTGAGAAAGACACTTCTGTTTTGGACGTATTGAGTGTAAGGTTTCACACAGCCATGTAGAAGTGCTCGGTTGACAGAAGAAGATAGAATTGGTTGAGGAGAGAAGAGTCTTAGAAGATCTTTTGGATGTTTCTGAGGGAAGTGAAATAATCCAAGAAGGTGAATGTCATTCATGTGATAGATAAAGTGGCAGTGAATTCGAGAGAATCATTCTGGTTCATAGCATTGGTTCCAAGTGATGAGAAGCAGGTAAAATGGCAGTTAATGAGTAAGGAATTTCACTGAGAAGCAGAAAGAAGCCAGTCCTCTCTGCCATTAAGTTCAGGGGAGTTGGGAGGGATGGTTCGTTCCTTGAATCCACTAACAAGTTTTGACTGAATGCCTACTATGTTCTAAACACTGATTTAGATCTTGGGGTAACTCTAAACAAAACACACAAAATCCAAGCCTTTGTGGTGGCTGCATTCTAGAGAAGGAAGAGACGACAAATAGGAAAACAAAAATATGTTAATGAGTAGGAATGGGTGCTATGAAGAAAAGTAAAGCAAAGTAAAGGGATGGAGAGGAACAGTGCTGTTTTAAAGAGTTATCGTGACTATGACTTTCTGATGGAGTAACATTTGAGTAGAGATCTGAAAGAACCTTAAAAGGCATTCAAATATCTATTTCAAGTGAAGGAGGCATGCTGAAAAGAGGTTTGTGACCATAAGTGTTTGGTTTTATAGGATACGGGTTCTGTTAGTCATACAGGGAGGAAGTCGGAGTGCAGATACTTGGGGAGACCTGGAGGTGGGTAGGGTGCAGGTGGGTTTAGATCAGTGATTCTCCACTGGAGGCACTTTTGCCCCCAGAGAACATTTGTCAGTGTCTGCAGACATTTTTGCTGGTCACAACTTGGGGACTCCCACTTGCATCCACTGAGAAGAGGACAGTTGCTGCTAAATATCCTGTAAGGCATTGGATAGCCCCCTACAACAAGGAATTATCTGGCCCAAAATGTCAGTGGTGCTGCTGTTGAGAAACCTTGGTTTAGGGGAATATGAGAAAGCAGCCAGAATGGGAAATTTATGTTGAAAGGAGTAAGAGATGAGGGCTTATGAGACAAAGAACCCATAGCTTTTATTTCTTTTGTATGAGAGAGCCTAGTACAGTGTTAGGTGTATAGAATCAACCTGGCAAGTATATTTATTTTTAAATTTATCCTGAATTAATTTATAAATATAGCATTTTTAAATAGTTTTCTTCTTGATTGTACAAGTAAAACTTGGGAGGGGAAAAAAAGAAAAATATAAAGAAAAAAACAAAAATTAGAGCTCACAATTCCAAGATTATTTTTAATATTTTGATTTCTTTCTTCGAATTTTTTTTCTGTGTGAATATATGTGCATGTTTTATTTCCCTTTTATTAGATAATAGAGGTTACGTTGTTAAATATATTTTATCTGGCATTTTCTCTAATTCTTCATGTCTCACATTGAATTCATAATGTATCTCTCTTATAAGCCATCGTGTCTCTTCAAATCCACATTACTTCTTGCAATTAAAAAAAACTCAACATCTTTGGTTTTCTACTTTAATCTTATGGTATTTTCTAGTGATTTCCTGTTAGCAGCATGAAAGCACAATTTGACACTCTAAATTTTATTTTGTGGTGCCTGACTGCTGCTGTGTTCCAGGACTTCTCTGCCCCACACCTTGTATTGTGATTAGAACATTTCGTTGTTTCTATATATTCTCCCAATGTTAAGAGTTGTCCATGTGTTACACATACACTGAATTGGCCTACACCTCCTAGACTATTTCATCTTTCACATTCATTATGAAGCCGTTTGCTGCCTTGGCAAGGATCCAGAAATGACCAAAGTCAGCAGCATAAATTAATACATCCTTACATGCTTAGTACATTGTACTAAGGTCATTGAGTTTTAAAAAATGAATAAATAAAATAAACGTTAAAAATATGACTAGTGAAATATGTAAAACAAAATGTATAGAAGCTTAGGGGACCAACTACATCGGTAAGAGAAGAAACCAATATATGGCATTCCAAAACTGGTGAGCGGAGGTTTTAAGTATCTTCCACAGTTGAGGTGTTTAAGAACATATCTTAGGGGGCTGGCCCCGTGGCCGAGTGGTTAAGCTCACGCACTGCGCTGCAGGTGGCCCAGTGTTTCGTTGGTTCGAATCCTGGGCGCAGACATGGCACTGCTCATCAAACCACGCTGAGGCAGCATCCCACATGCCACAACTAGAAGGACCCACAACAAAGAATATACAACTATGTACCAGGGGGCTTTGGGGAGAAAAAGGAAAAAAATAAAATCTTTAAAAAAAGAACATATCTTATATTGGTGTATCCTTGTAGATCCTTGTAGTCTTTTTATTTATTTATTTTTTTTGCTGAGGAAGATTCACCCTGAGCTAATATCTGTGCCAGCGTTCATCTATTTTGTATGTGGGTCACTGCCACAGGGCGGCTGATGAGTGGTTTAATGGTCTGCCCCCAGGATCTGAGCCTGTGAACCTGGGCTGGCAAAGCAGAGCATGCCAAACTTAACCACTGCACCATGAGGCTGGCCCCTCTGTAGTCTTATTTAAAGAAATACTAGTATACGTTTAAAAATGTGCTGCCATAACACAGGTTTATACCATTATTTAGATATTGGATTTTTGGAAGTGATCCCCAAAACTTAGGCAGTTTTTACTGATGCTAATTTATATTATTTATTTTCGTGTTAGCATATAAGCTAGAAGAGCAGTTTGCAGGATTGTCTCATTCAGTAACTTAACTTTGCTTGAAGCGGGAATCCTCATTTTGCCCTCTGTCTTTTCTACAGGGGTGTGGTTGCTCTTCAGACACTACGAAAATTAGTTGAACTTACTCAGAAGCCAGTCCATCAGCTCTTTGATTACATTTGTGGTGTAAGCACAGGTAATTGTCATTACATGTACGTGCTGCATCCCAGCAGTGCATTAAGAAAAAGAACATAGCGCTTGTGTTTAAGAGCATGGTCATTCTCTGAAATGGTGGTATTGGTTTCATGTTTTGATGAAGCATAATCTGTTGGTTTGCTTAATGAATTTTAAAAATGTTTGTTGGAAATAAGTTAACATTCAGAAATAGTTTTTAATGTGCTTTTCTAATATGTTTTAAATAGACCACAGTGACAAGTACAAATTATGAATTATTGCTTTGTGGTGTAGTCACCTTAAGGAAAGTGATGAAAGGAAAGGAAGGTAGGTGGTCAAATTGGACCAATAGAATATTAAAGATGGGTAAGATTTTACTTTTTTGTAAGAGGTGTCCCTCTGTGAGGAAATTGCTTCTTACATCAATTTTTATCTGGTTATTTGAAGCCAGGATTTAAATTGATAAATGTGAGAATCTTTGTTTTTAAAGGCTACTTTTTAATATTGCTAGTTGATGTACATTTAAAATTATAGTTTCATGTTTATCTGGAAGTTGACAACTTAGAATACAGTAGTTACTGAATAATTTCTTAGTTTTCGTTGACTCATCTCAGATGAATTTTTGTTTTGTTTCTGTTTGGTTTGTTTTTCTGTTTCCTCACATCAGCTCTCTCACCCGTCTACCCTCCCCCCGCCCAACCCCCTGCCCCAGGCCTCCCCTCCACAGAATGCACATTAAGCCTCTCAGAATACCTTAGCTATTGCTTACTTCCCAGGCAGCACTCCAGGACCATTAGCATTGTGCATCCTTGCTGTATGTTTTACCACCGTTTGACCTGATAATTTCTCACTTTATGTTAGTTTATCTTTGTAGACTTATACTTTTATTTCTTTTTCCCATTCTTTTGACTTATAATAGTAGTTCTAAAGACCACTAGCAACAAAATCAAATGATTTCTCTACATTGTCTGTGTCAAGGATGACAGATATTCCCATAGGGCATGTTAATCAATGCTTAATTGTGAAAACTAAATGAGAGCAGTTGCAAGGATGATTCAAAAGCATAAGGAAGCAGTGATTCCTATGATGTTCCACTGAACACTAATTCCTCAAAATGTTAGCAAATTTGTAGAATGCTAGGCTAAAGAAATTAAACAGATTTCTTTACAGAGGGCCTTCTGAGGGCTTTAGTATGTTAAAATGCATTGTGACTCTCAGGATAGGAAAATAGTATGTATATCCCCAATTGATTTAACTATGGAAACTTTTCTTAAAGAGACATCTCCCAGGGCTAGTGTTCTTTAGTACTTTTTTTGCAGCTATTACCCGGACCATTTCAGTTAAATTTTGGAATGGTCCTAGCTTTGGCATCATTGTTAGTGGGTGCTCAGTAAAGAGAATTGTAAATCACAGACATTCATCTGTGGAGTAGAATATCAGTTTATGTACTATGTACATTTCTGTGTTTATCACAATATATCTTTTCCATTGTGTCTTCTAGCTTATGTTAACCTTAACTCATATTACAGTGCTTATAATTTTCCTTTTTTTCTTTTACATTTGGTGTATTATAATGTTTTGATAATGTTAGAAGTTTTGTTTGTACTTATAATTTTTATTAAATTAATAAATATATATTTAGTTTAAGGGTAATGTCTTTACCAGTTCAGTAAAATTCAGTTTTTTAATATCTACTTATCTTTATAGTAGCTCTACTTAGAGAGGAGGGACTTAGGGGCCAGCCCAGTGGTGTAGTGGTTAAGTTTGCGTGCTCCACTTTGGCCGCCCAGGGTTTGTGGGCACAGACCTACACACCGCTCATCAAGCCTTGCTGTGGCGGCATCCCATATACAAAATACAGGAAGATTGGTATAGATCTTAGCTCAGTGACAATCTTCCTCACCAAATACCAAAAAAAAAAGAAATGAAAAAGAAAGGGACTTAATCTTTTTGGCAAGTTATTTGTGTTAATTAGAAATTTTCTGCAAATTGGAAAACTGCAGAATTCTGCAAATTGCTTATGCAGAAGACATAAGCAGTCTTACCTTTTACTAGAATAAGACTAAGTATAATAAAATACATAAAATATTTAAAATTCATTATGATAGTGATTTCCTGTTTTTCCTTTGTTCTCAGTCTCAGGGTAAACAGTCATGCTATATGGGTCTTTGCCCATCCCAGCCCCTCCCCATACCCCAAGCTTCCTCCTCCCCTTTTTCTCCTTAGTTCAGGGTTAGGCCAGTTGGGTGCACTAGGTGGCAGTGTGTCCTACCAATTGCAGCTAGGATATGCAGTCAGCTGTTCAGAAGACAGCCCAGAGACCTAATTTCTTTAATTATGTTTAATTTCTTTAACATCCCAGGACCTACCTGAAGGAGTAATTATTTTAATGAATTGGTAAGATGTCAAATATACCGTATTCTGTGACTAAAACTAAGGAATTTTTTAAGGTTAGAAAGCACGTTATCTATGACAATATCTTAATTATATATTTTTTAATTTAATGTAAAACAACCCATTTTTATATATTTTTAAGTCTTCATCATCATGATCATTGTTAGCATTTCTTTAATCCTTACTGAGGCCTGGTAAAGCCCTGTATATGTGTTATCCTGATATAAGAACCTTATAAATCTTAGTTGTTGTTATTCTCCTTATATTATAGATGAAGAACTTGGAGCTCTGAGGGGATTAGTAGTTTGTCCCAAGTAACACAGTTAGAAAGTGTCAAAGCTAGAACTTTAAGCAGGTCTGTGATTCAGGAGATGTGTTTAGTACTGTAATGTAATGCCAACGCTGATAAAACGAAGGATTCTTTCTTTCAGGTGCTATATTAGCATTCATGTTGGGCTTGTTTCATATGCCCCTGGATGAATGTGAGGAACTTTATCGAAAATTAGGATCAGATGTGTTTTCACAAAACGTCATTGTTGGAACAGTCAAAATGAGTTGGAGCCATGCATTTTATGACAGTCAGACATGGGAAAATATTCTTAAGTAAGTTACAATTATTCTTCTTTAAAATGTTTTGATTATATAGGCAATATATGTATATTATAATTTGAAAAACGCAGAAAAAAGGTAAAGAATAATATTAAATTATTGATCCCAATAATCAGAGATAACCACTGTTAAAATTTTGGTGAATCATATTCTAGTCAATTTTCTTGGATTCATGTGTGTGAGATTTGCATGTACAGGTGCAAAAGGGCCTTTGTAAAAATTGAGACCACATTGTATATGGACTATGTTTGCATCCTCTTGTTTTTACTTAGCATGTTAGTCTTTCTCAAGTCATTAACAGACATACTCCTAAAACATTTAGTAATTTTTAAACATTTCTTTTCCAAAATGCTACAAAGCCATTATACTCACGTTCCAAAAATATAAGCATAAAATAGAAACTTAAAATCACCCACAATCTTGGCCAGCTCCGTGGTGTAGTGGTGTAGTGGTTAAGTTTGTATGCTCTGCTTCGGTGGCCCGAGGTTTGCAGGTTCAGATCCTGGGTGCAGACCTAGCACTGCTCATCAAGCCATGCTGTGGAGGCATCCCACATGAAATAGAGGAAGATTGGCACAGGTGTTAGTTCAGTGACAATCTTCCTCAAACAAGAAAGAGAAAGATTGGCAACAGATGTTAGCTCAGGGCCAATCTTCCTCACACACATACATGCACAAAAATCACCCAGAATCTTATTATCCAGAGCTAGATCTTGCAATATATTTCCTTCTAGTTTTTTCCTAGACTATATGCATTTTATATAGCAGAAATTATATTACAGTTATAATTTTATATTCTTTCCCTTTTTTCCAACTTTATTAAATTTTCTTGACGAATTTGTAAAGACTACACTACATTCCACAGTGTGATGATACCATATTTTCTTAATCAGTTATGTTTAGGACATTTATGTTGTTCCTAATTTCTTGTGATTATGAACAATGCTGTGGTAGGAAAATTTACATTTCTGCCCACATTTTAGAATATATCAATAGGTCAGTTTAAGAAGCGTAAGTATTGGGTCATTGTTGATGTCTTTTAAATATAATCTTTATATAGGCAATAGAGAATGTCTAAAGAAAACAACTAAAATAACTTATAATTTCACTAAGAACAAAAGCACTATTAACACGGTAATGTACTTGTTTCTAGAATTTCTTACAGATAAATAAGTATTTGTGCATAGGGGAGCATGAGTGTGTATTTATTCCCTTCACAAAATTGCAATGATAAGGCACGTGTAGTTTTGTATCCTGCCTTTTCACTTATCATTTTATCATGAATGGGTTCCTGAGCCAGCCCTGATGGCCCAGCAGTTAAAGTTCACTGCACTCTGCTTCAGTGGCCCAGGTTCAGTTCCGAGGTGTAGACCCACACCATTTGTCCATCAGTAGCCGTGCTGTGGCAGTGGCTCACATAGAAGAACTAGAGGGACTTACATTTAGAATATACAACTGCGTACTAGGGCTTTGCGGAGAAAAAAGAAAAGAAAGGTAGCAGACGTTAGCTCAGAGGGACTCTTTCCCAGCAAAAAAGAAAAGATTTCCTATGTCGTTAAATATTTTTTGAGACGTATTTTAATAGTTTTTCACTATCTCATTTTATGGATGTACTATTTTTTATTTAATGAATTCCTTATTGATAAAGGAGGATACTTTAGATATTTTTACAGTTCAAAATAAAGGTTAGATGGACATCCTATATCTCTACTTAAATCTCGGATTATATCTTCAGGGTAAATTTCTAGAGTGAAATTTTGGGTCAGAGAGTATACATGTTTTAATAATCACCAGATATACGTGTATATGTGTGTGTGTGTATATATATCTCTCTCTCTGAATTGTTCTTGAAAATGGTTATCCCAACTTACCTGCCAGCATCAGATTGTATTTCCAGTTACGAAATATTTAGGAACACCAAACATTTTAATTTTTAAAACTGTCAGTTTATTTTTAAAATGACGTTTCTAGTTTGCATCACTTTGGTTATTGATGAGTTTGAACATTTTTTATATTTTTTTATTATATTTCTTTTTTGTGTGACATTCAAGGGCATAGTATTTGCTCATTTTCCTATCAGAGTATTCTTTGCTATATTTTAAATATATTATCCATTTATTATATGTTGAAAACATGCTTTTTAATTAACTATTTTTTTAATGTAAAGCAGTTTAAAATCTTTATTTAGTCAGATCTTTTCCTTTCATTTTTAACTTTGCTTTTATGTTTAGAAAGTCTTTTCTACCTTGAAATCAGGTAAATCTTTATATTATTTTCTAGTTCTCGGGTTTAATTAAGTTTATTTTTAATTCTTAAGTCATCAGAAATTTATTTTGATGTGTATTGTAAGGGGGTCAAACTTTAATTTTCTCAAATATTAATTCAAACATCCCTGTACCTTTTACAAAGTACTTTTTCCTTCTTTTTTTTAATGATTTGAAACACCACCTTTATCATATTTTAAATTATCTACATTTGAGTCTGCGTCCAAGTTTTTGTTTTTCTATATTGATTTTTTAAATTTTTGTCCAAATTCTTTGTTTAGTTATTGAGCATTTCGTAATGTTTTTGTATTGATATATCAAGTCCTTTCTCCTAGTCACAATTCTGTTCACCATTTTCTTTTTAATCTCTGAAGTAAATCTTAGGTTACTTTTTATCACATAAGAAAAAACCCCACTGATGTTTTGATTGAAACTACAGGAAAGATAGCAGTTCTTTCGTGTAATATTGACAGTTTTCCAGTTGAGTAATCTTCCATCCATTGATGTGTATCTTGCTTATTTTCGGGTCTTCTTTTGTGTCTGTTAGAAAAAAAGAGTTCGTATCAGTTCTCATGAAATCATAAAATCATAGTACTGGTAAGATTTTTTAATGAAGCTTTGAAAATTTACAGTAAAACTAGTCTCTCTGCTATGAAATATTTTTTTCCTTTTGTTACTCATTAGACTATCTTCATGTATTTGCATGTTGCTGTTTTACTGGTGCTCCTTCAAAAGCTTCCTCGTTTTTAATCAGAGCATTGATAAACTTCCTAAGTATGGTTAGTTGTTTTTTTCTTTCCCTACTTTTCTACTCAGCCTTTGCTGTAAAACAAACCACTCCAAAGTTAGAGGTTTAAAACAACGATGGTTTAGTGTCATGATTCTGTGGTTTGACTGGGCGTTTTTTCTGTTCTCGTCTAAACTCACTCACATGGCTGCTGGCAGCTGGCAGCTCAGCCGAGGTGGCTGGGACAGCTGGCCTCCTCTCCACATAGTCACTCTCGTCCTGGACTGCCTCCTATCCTGGCGGTCTCAGAGTTCCACGAGGGCAGTTCCCAGGGCATAAGTAGTTAGCAAGCCTCAGTTTGATGGCGTGTTTGCTGATGTCCCATTGATGGAAGCCGTTCAAACCCAGGCTCATTGTTTATTGAGGGCATTTTTATGTATTTTTCTGTGATAATGATTTTGTGTTATTTTAGGGACACTTTGTAATTATAGCTTCAGTACAAGCTAGGAGTGTTAAGAATTTTTTGCTATTTTGATGTCTCTTTTCAATAAGCAATTAATGTTCCTGACTTTCTCTTTGAATTTGTATTTCTAAATTTAATTCACTAAAGCATTTTAATTCTGTTTTTAAAATCAAACTTTAAACAAAAAATAAATGTGAACTTTGCTTGTGGGAAAGCAGCATGCTCCCAGGAATTCTGTCCCAATTTTACAGCAAGATTTCTATGAAAAGATAAAGTGCAAGACCCTTAGGAGAATAAAATTGCATTGATCTTCGTGCAAAAGAAACATATAGATCAGGTTGAGAAAGAAAGATCTTCTCCTCTTTAACAAGTATTTTACATTGATATTTGTAAAAGATTGTAAAGGGTAGATCACTACTTAATTTGTAAATTCTGCCTTATTTGAAATTCACTGAGATTCTGTTGAGGAATGTGAGTACTGTGTGGAAAATGTCTTTAGAAAAATTTTTTCTTATTGAGGCAGGTTGGTAAAAAAAATTGTCTTTTATATTCAATACGGGGGAAAATACATAATTTTTAAGTATGGAAAAATCTGCACTCAAATAAAATTCCTGTCTTATTGTGGAATTGTGGAAATTGCTGCCCAAGAACAATTTCTATAATGTTGCAGTAATTCAAATGCCAACTCAGATGATTTAAAAAGCCTTTTTGGAGGATGATGTTGGCTCTGTATTGCTGAAACAAGTTTAAAGAGAAAATGTCCTGATCTGGTTGTTGGATGACTGTGTGACTAGTCTGCCTATACTTTTGCAGTCTTATCCCAACACATCTCCTTTATCCTGTCAGGAGGACCCTGAAAACAACAAATTTATTCTGCCTCTGCGCCTGTACCCTGTAAATGTCCTGGCTTTGAGTGTGGCGTCTTGCCATCTTTTGGTGTCCTTCTCAAGCTATACCTCCGTGCATCTGTCCCTGCTACCACAGCCTGTGTTGATTCCCCCGTCCACCCCAAGAACTGTAGATACTTGCAGTTTGAATCAGAAATTAATAACTAACTACATATTGTTTCATGTGCATTAATTGGATTTCAGCCATGTGCTGCATAATGACGTTTCAGTCAACGACAGACTGTATACGTATGATGGTGGTCCTAGAAGATTACTACCGTACAGCCTAGGTGTGTAGTAGGCTATACCGTCTAAGTTTGTGTCACTACACTCTGTGATGTTTGCACGACGACAGAATTGCCTAAGGAGGCGTTCCTCAGAACGTATCCCTGTTGTTAAGCAACGCATGACTGTACAAGGTTCCTAGAGGAGATTCTTAGACTTCTTTTTCGTCCCTCATAGCACTTTGACAAAGCCAAGAGCAAACAGTAATTGCATAGTGTGTGTTCCCTGATGTTAGGAGATAAAATCATTTTGATGTAATTTAATTCTTCTCCTTTAATAAAGGGATAGAATGGGATCTTCACTAATGATTGAAACAGCAAGAAACCCCACATGTCCTAAGGTAAGTTTAGAGTCTCTTCAATATAACACCTAGTTGGAATTGAAGGTCAGGTGAAAGCACTTACTCTGAAGGCCCTTTATTCAGGGAAAAATTTCTTAGGAACCTCCTTGAATAGATAATATTGATTCCTTATATACTGGGTCATTCTATGAAGATATAGGATGTGATCATTAGGTTTTTTCTATATTCAATAGAAATATAGCAAAAGTTTAAGAACGTGAAACTCTGGGACTAAAAATAAGAAAGAATTATTTTATTATAAGAGCTAATCAAATCTAGTGATTTAAGGAAAATTGTGGCATTTCGTCCCTTAGATTTTTTAAAAGAAGTTATGTGTGCCTTTTAGACATATATTAAATTAACGCACAAATGAAATCCCAGTTTTAGAAATGTTAATGTCACTAGGGTATGCCTTAATGTGGCTTCTCTTTTTATTTATTTTGTTTGAAACCCAATAATCTGAATATTGCTTGAGTTCTGTGTTCTTTAATATAACTTGATTAAGGAATAGGATTTATGTACTTAGGAATCCCATGTGGCTTATATTTATTCCTGGATGACAAGGTGTAACCATGAAGAATCAAATACAGCTTCTTCTATTGCTCTTTGATTCTTGCTTGTTCATATTTTCATTCCTTCTTTAGATATTAATTATGTACCCAGCATGCCAGCACTGTGCTAGGCACTTCGGACACCTCAGTGAGTAAATGCAGACATGGAGCTTATAGTTCAGTAGGGCAAAGTAGGCATTAATCAGATAACCCCACACGTGAGATGTGGTTTCCCTGAAATGCGTGCTGTGGGGCACAGAAACAGTTCTCTGAAAGTATACCTGTACCAGGACATGAAGGAAGGCTACTCTAAGGAAATGAGAGTTGAGATCTCAGTGTGAAGGCTGATGAGTAGGAGGGTTCCTGGCAAAAAGATGACCTGTGCAGGAGGAGTCGTGGTGAAATGGAGGAACTGGAAGAGTTCCTGAAGACTAGGGCCTGAGCCTCTGAGGACAGTGCATGAAATGAGGCTGGAGTGGGTGACCAGGCAGGGCCTTCGAGGCCATGATAATGAGATGCACATGGCTCTTTCGGAGAACACTCTTGGATGTACTTCACACCTGTTTGTTCCCCTGTATCTTCAGGGCTTCTTATTTGTTTATTTTTAAACTGTGGGAGTTGCCAACTTTAAATAGAAGAATAGGGTGGGTGTGGAGACCATTAGCCACCTGAAAAAGTAATTCATTCATGATAAATAGGAGCAACGACCCTTGCATTTCTTAATTCAGCCTGTCTTTGGACCAATTAACAGAAAGACCCTCTGGATTTTAGTGTATGGCCAACTCTTACCTGCAGTGGCTCCGAGACACAGTTGAATCTCTCACAGGAATTTGAGATATGACCTTTGCTTTATAAAATAGCAAAGCAAACAGGTCCCCGGAGGGCTTGGCACAGGACCCTAACAACTTTGGCTTCATTCATCTTAAGTTTATATTGCAGATTGTTAACATTTTACATAAATTCAACTGACATCAATAATATCTGAGACCGAGGGTGATCAGCATTAGGTTTTTAGTAAAAAAGAAACTACCCAGCTGCCAGTTATTAACTGTGATCAGAAAACCTTGAGAGTTTGTGTAGTGTTGGCATTTCAGTTACTAAAGTCATAATGCTTTCAAAGAGCACAGAAAAAGACTAATTTGTAAATAATATTATGAAAATAGTGTATTTATTCATCTTTAAATGATTTTTATTCATTCCTACTACCGCTGTATCAATTATTATATAAAGGTCTGCAAATTTATGCCTTCTTGAATGTCCTTTTAAATAGCTTATCATACAGTCAAAAATATCTTGTATTTACCTCTGTCTTATAAGACATTTCTCAAAATTCTCAGTTCTTGTATCTATTTTGCCATAAAGAAATACCTATTTAAAAAGATCTTGTTCCCTTTGCTTAACGTTATAGTTATGCTACACATTTATCCTGATGGATAGAGTTGTAGGTTGTTCATTCATAGTACTAAATATTTAATTTTTTACAAATCCCAAATATTGCTGCTTACAATGGGTATTGTTTACTTTTTAATTCATTAGGTAGCTGCCGTAAGTACCATAGTCAACAGAGGGATAACGCCGAAAGCTTTTGTGTTCAGAAACTATGGTCATTTTCCTGGTATCAACTCTCACTATTTGGGAGGCTGTCAGTATAAAATGTGGCAAGCCATTAGAGCCTCCTCTGCTGCTCCAGGCTACTTTGAAGAGTATGCATTGGGCAATGATCTTCATCAAGTAAGTTGACTGTATGGCTTCTCTTTTTAAATTAATGTGATTAAAAAGAATCAGCTCTTATTAAATGTCACTGAACTTACAGAGGGACCAACCAAGGAGACTTTCTTCTTCATATCTCCATGTGGCAAAAGATGTACAGGACGAGATGTTTTTATTTGTTGTTTTTTTTTTTTAATTAGCAAGCTTTCTGGCTTGAGCATATTTTAGGAAAGATTCATTTTGTATTTTATATAATGTGATTCATAGCCAATTATGATCATTTTATTGATGGAAAAATGAAGTGGTATGTATGATTGGCTTTCCAAATGTGATAAAAATTAAAAATGAAACGCAGTCACTAAAAATGCAGAACCCAGTCTGTTTGACAGTTTTGGCGGACGTATTTTGAAGGAGAGGGTATAGTAAAATAATAGTTGTAAACACTCGTTAAGTTAGCTGTGTGCCAGACACCTATGTAGGCCTTTGCATCTATCATCTCATTTACTCGTTGCTGCTTAGGAGGTTGACAGAGTTATTTCCACTTTACAAATGAGAAGTTGGAGTCTTAAGAAAGGTTAAGTAACTGGGCTAGGGTCGCAACTGTTATGTGATGGAGTTAGGATGCTATCTGTAATTATACTATTTTTAAGTTTATGGCTAAATGATCTATAAAGTTGAGTATTTCTGGTAATTTATACTTTTTGGGTTGTATAGACTCATCTGTTTATTGTAAATTTTTTCTCTGTCAAGTTTTTCCCACTATTTACAGAATAACTTATATTAACTTATATTAAATGATATCATAACTTTAATTAAATGATAAAAAAGTCAATAAAGCTTTTGAACTGATAATTCCAAAAAATGTGTATTTTATATATGCATGATTTTTATATGATATTCCACTTAAAATCCATCTCATTTGATGGAATCAGTAACCTTAACTTTCCTCTCTAGTCACTGAAGTATGTGTGCTCTATTTATTTGGTATTCAGATATACGTTGAGAAAAAAACTGTCTTGACAGAGATTTTTAGGTATCAATCTAAACTACGTAGCAGCTGTGTAAGTTTAATTTATAATTTAATTTTTGATTTTAATAATGTGTCAGGGTTATAATACTAAATCATTTTTATCAATTTTTTTTCTCCTATGTTTTTGTATAGTAGCTTAGATATATTTTAAAATGTTATGGTCAGCTATCCCATGTTCTTTGTCTTTCTGGAAGTGATGTGATAGTCTTTGTAGTTAAGAGATTAAAAGAGGATTTCTTTCGTCTTTGGAGTCAATTCAGACTATTTCGTACTTTGCCAAATCAGTCATTGTTGAATTATGTAAGGCACTTCCCCTTCTCGCCTTTCCCTTCTCTCCTCCACCCCCTCAGGACAGAAAGTGCTAGCTGTAGAGTCTTTCTAACATGGATTTCAGGACAGGATCAGTCAAAATAAGATTTTTATTTTAATATGTAGCTTGCTCGTTTTAACAACTGTTTCTCTATATTCTTATAGTATTCTCACATGTTGTAAATGGAGAAATAACTTAAACAATGTATTCAAAATATAATAGCTAAGGTTTATAACATAACTAAGATGCTTGTCATGCTTCAAATTGTAGTTATGCCAAATATTAGTGAAAGTCTCAAATGATAAGTTACTGCAGTTCAGGACCATGTGTTCCCAGACTTGGAAAGAAGTTATCTCATTTGCTCTTTATTTTTTATCTAAGAGGAAGTAGTTCTAAGGTTTAATTCAGTCCTGTAGAATACACGTAACAATCAAGGTAATTTGGTGGTTCTTTTTCTGTTCGGATAGACTAGTGTTGTTTCTTTTCATGTTTAGCCATTTTTATATTGGTGATCCTAATCTTTGAACTTAGCTTGAGCTACAGATTAAAATAACTTCTTATATAAATTTTATGTAAAGCATATAAACACATGTGCGGAGAATATACTTTCATGTAAATCAATGATTTGACTCCAGAAAGATTAGCACATCAACTTTAATAAGAATATTCAAGTGAACCTGGAGTCTAAGCAAACTCTAAGTAAACATTTTCCTTATTGCATATTCTCTTCCAATACTTGAGGAAGAAATGAGATATTTTTCTCCGCAAAAAACATTGTGAAAGATTGAGAAGAATATTTTAAAGTGTGAATGATCTTGATTGCTTGAACAAAGAAGAGATTCAGGCAAAGTTCTTTTCCAGCCTTTCAGAAGTTGCCCAGAAGTTTACAACTAAAATATGTTACTTAAGGGGATGGACTATAATTAGTTTTTGGGTGGTGAACATGATGTAATCTATACAGAATTCCAAATATATTATGATGTACATCTGAAAATAAACAAACAAATGAAAAAAATGAAAAAAAATAAATAAGTAAATTCCACTGTAAAAAAAAAAAAAAAGAGTAGCTGACTTCTCCTTTGCTGGCGACAGTGACACAGTGTGGATTGTCTAGTCTCTTTTGCCCCACAGCTCAGGATTCCACAATATTTTTCAGAATGCTGGTCTGTCCAACCCAACTGTAATCACTGTGCTTAACTGATCATCAACCAGAGACAATTAAAGGAGAAGGGCTCCTAAAGGCAGAAAAGGGCAGAAGAAAAATCCAGGCATGAAGTTAATCTCGCAATCCCTTCCCCGATCTTCCGCTTGCATTGTGAGCTAGTAAAACCTGGTGTGTGATAAATGTCTGGAGTTTGGGCTCACATTATTAACTCAAGAGCTGTAAAACATGTGAAAACAATCTTTATTTAAAAAAAAAAGTAATATGGTACTTACTTATTACAATCCTCTTATCCTAAGTTCTTTGAATAATTATATTCAGTTATTTCCAGTCTCTTTTTTAAAATCCCTTTTAACTGTAACGTCTGACATATGTTTTAATGTAAGTTACTTCATAACGTTTTTGGAATCAGGTAGAGTATAAATTATAGGTTAATGTTTTATTTGAGCAGTTATTGAAAGTAATGCTATAATAAGAGGTATGAGTGTGTAGATGGGTAGATTTCATTTGCCTTTGACTATAAAGAGAAGAATATTATGACCATATTTTCAAGGTTTCTTGCATGTCCTAGGAAATTAGAAAACGGGAAGACTTCTTTTTGAGTAGCTTCCAGTATATTACTTTTCCCTCCTCACCAAGTAGCATCATACTTATCTTGAAATAGTATTTTTATACAAAATTATCCCTTTTCTCTCTTTCTCTTTTTAACAGCTCATTGAGAGATAATTGGTATACAGAAAAAATGCACATATTTGATGTATACGATTTGATGGTTTTTGGCATATGCATATTCCTTCTTTCTTTTTCCATCTTCATCTCCAAAGTTAAATCATTCATTCTCTGTCTTTGGAGAAAGAGCCTGATAAATTAGTTCTCACTAAAGGTTTTGATGACAGATTCTAATGTATTATTTCTCTTAGGCCTTATTTACATTTTAAAAGGTTATATTCACAAGTCAGAATACATTAACCTAGAAGGAGTTATGATATTTCATATAAATATTCCAGATAAAGAGTGTTTTTAGCAGAAAGAACCTGCCCAGCACCTGCCAAATTATGCCTGTGCCAGGCCACAACTAATAATTTTCATAACTGGACAAAAATGCAGTGAGTGTTTACTCGGCACCAGGCACTGTGTTAGCTGGGAAGAATGTAAAGGTTTTTAATAATTGTTGGCATATTGTTTGTGTTTCCTGGATTCTGCCCTCAAATAGCTCAAACTAGAAGAATTTAACAGTTATAGAATGAGAAGATATTTCAATAATAAAAATATATACAGGGTTAAGAGATGGTACAGAAGATGTGGTTTATTCTGTCAGGATTGGTCTTACAGAGAAGCTCCCATGTGAGTTGAGGTACAAAGAATGAAGAATTGCTTAGGATGGAAACAGGATGAGGAGGGGAGCAGGGGAGTGATTGCTTAATGGGTACAGAGTTTCTGTTTGGACTGATAAAAACGTTTTGGAAATAGATAGTGGTGATGGTTGTAAAACATTCTGAATGTAATTAATGCCACTGAATTGTAACTTAAAAATGGTTAAAAGGATCAATTTTTTGTTATATATATTTTATCATAATAAAAAAATTCTTTATGAAAACCCTAAAAGAATAAGAAGCTGAGATGAGATGACTAGGAGACATTCACAGGTAGGTATCCTGAGTTACGATTTGAAATGATTAAATATGCATAAAAAGCATCTAAATCTTAGGTTATTAAGTACATGCACGATGTGCTGCACTTGAAACACAATCCTGTGTGTACCTCTAAGAGATGAGTAGCAAGTTATTCTGTCAATTCACTTTTCAAGTCTCTTTACCTCAGCACCTAGCAGTGTGCCTGTCAAATACCGAGTACACAATAAATAAATAGCTATGAATATGAACTTAAATGAATGAAGAGGCTGCAGGAAGGACCATAGACATCACGTTAGCCTAATGACTTACTGACGGAAGAGGCATCTGACAAGAGTAGGCTGACTGTAAGAGAGCTTACGAGACGGTATGCCTCACCCCTGGGGAGAGTGAGTATCAAAAGTCTTAACTTCTGCATTTTTTTGATGAAATGTAGGTAAAGTTTAAGGAAGAGGAATTTACTTTGAAGCATGGCTCTTAAAACCACTGGATACTGGCAACTTTTTGGTTTGGGATTGATTCTCCTATTACCAATTCTTGCTAAAACTTGTTTGCCCCTTGTTTTCTCCTCTTTTTGTCTTTTCTGATCCATCTTTATAGGCTTTTATAATAATAAAGAAGTGTTTCCTCTAAAGTACCCAGATGATTAGAAGTTTCACAGAGTATAACTATAGAATTTAAGATAAAAATAGTTTAATAAAAGTGATAACTTTTTTGCTGAATTAGAAGTGAGATATGTTTCCTCTATTATGGGAGGGGTATTATTCTAATGTCCTCTTAATGGAAAACAAGGGAAAAAGCTGAAAGAATTAACTTAAAATTTGTACTTGATAAAGCCTTTAGGAAATAATTATTAGTACCTACATTTGAGGAATCTAAGTAGATTTTTACAAAGTTAAACAATACAAATACCTAGCCAATTTATGACTTTCAACAGATATATAAAGATAGCTAAGTTTAAAAGTAGTGCCTTCCACCTAGTGAATGGATAAACAAACTGTGATACATCTGAATGATGAAATACTACTCAGCAATAAAAGGGAATGAATTACTGATATGTGCAATGATGTGGTTGGATCTCAGAAGCATTATGCTAGGTGAAAGAAACCAGACTCAAAAGACTGTACTAAATTATTCCATTTATTTTGAGAACAAGATCTAATGTGTGACCTTGGAGATTAGATGAAAGAATAGCTTTTGAAGAGAAGAGTAATGAAGAACTGAAAATCCAAGGTGTTGTAAAGATGTGAAGTCACATGGGGTAATGAGAAGAGTTTCTCCCCCTTTCTCCACAGGCTAGAAAGAAGCCTGTGAGCCAGGTGCTGACTAATTTGTTGAATGAGGAGGAGTGGCTGGAAGTTGATAGGTGACAACAGTGGTGAGGAACTGGTGGTGGAACTGAATAGCCGAGCCTCTAAAGAATATGCATTTTCCAAGTGGATTGGGACTAATAAGGGTCTAGAAGGAACACTAAAGAACAAATAAGACACCGTTCCTCCTCCTAACCACTAAGGGGTATAAGGTATGGAAGCATCAACAACAACCTAGGAAGTGATATCAGGGAAGAGCCACATTTCTGCTAAGTCACAGAAGAAGACAGCATTTAGAAGAAGGTGAGATTACGGTGGAACTTTAACTGTGGAACGATTCCATAGAGCACAGTGCAAGGGTTTAGGATGTTGGGGAGGAGGGGAGGACTGTGTCAGCGGCACAGAAGCTCAGAGAATTGAATGCCATTGTGGGAGGGAAGACACGGTAGAGTTTAGAATGACTTGTGAATTTAGCCTCTGCTGGTTCTTTGAGGAAAGTGGGCCTAGTGGCTCTAAAAACTTGTCCCACCCTCCCTGGGGATCAGTTCCAGCACATATAGTCTCAGTTCATCTGCTTCAAACTCAGCGCACACGAGGGTAGCAGTCCCCAAAACTGGTCACTACATGCTTTTTGGCCTGGCAAGGAGTAGATGGACATTCAAGTTTTTAATGAATGAACTGCACAGTCTACCTGGTGTGAGAGAAGGCTTACTTCTCAACAGTCTTAACTTGCGCTTTGCTATGTTTTGTTTAGGATTCTGGTTTTTGTGTATGTCCTCTGCCTTGCTGCTTTGAGTTTAGGAATGATTTAGCTACATTGCTATAGCGCTTAACTCTCTTACTGAGATGGATACTGAAAATTAAGCCTGTTGAATCCGTAGTAAAGACAAGTACAATGCCAGCATGTGTGCCGCTGTGTCCTCGTTCTGCTCCTGGCAGATCCCTCCCTTTTCCTGAGCCTCGACAGGGGAGAGAGGCTTCCCTGTTCTTAGGACGCCTCCTGCCAGTCAGGTGGCAAAGGATGTGAACTCAACCCTCCCCGCTCCCCATCTTTCCCTATCCCAAACCTGACGCCATTCACAGACCAGCTTTCTGCAAGCTTCACGTTACAGAGACATTCCCAACTTAAACACATCTCAGCCACAGAGGGACATCTGTGAAAAGAGCCAAAGACCTGAGATGTGATGGGTCTATGAATGAATATGCCCCTGTTGACAAGAAATGTCTTTTAAAAGGACAGCCTTTTCTCGGGAAAGTCATAAATGTGGAAATATAAGACACATTCTTTTGAAGAGATGTAGTTGGAGAGTGGTGGAGATTGGCCACTCAGGGGCAGGTAGAGATTGAGCTGGAAGTGGCAGCAAACAACCCACTCTAAAGTGGAGAATAGAGCAAGCAGTGAAGACATGTGACAAAATAGATTCTCTGAGAGTCCACACAGCCCTGTGTATCCCTGTTATCCCAAAGATGTCATAAAGCTGTACATTGGGCATGAATGACATAAGCCATGATACAGGACCGTTAGCCGTAGACTGGCTATTCCATAACTAAAGAGCCAATAAGCTTTCTCTGGGAAGTGTGATTAGCATTTTGGGATATTTCTGCCTTCTAGTGTATTCTCATTCATTCAACGAGAGTGTTATTTGAGATATGTGTTTTTGAGGAAGTTGTTTTGGTAATGCTTAAAATGAAGAGTTATCATTATCTGTGACTTGTAAAGTAAATACTACTCCTCCCCCTAAAATAACTGAGCATAAACTCACAAGAAGGTGAGGGGCGTTTCTCCTTCACTTTCCACGAGAAATTTTAGTAACAATAGTATACTTCATTAGCAGGGCAAAATTCTGCAGGTGTTTTAAATGGGGCCTTCAAGCCAGGGCACACTACTGCTGACAGTGGTGGAGGTGCAGAGTAGATGATTTTCTACAAGGAAAGGAAACCTCTTGGGAGGAGTCTCTTTGATCCTTTAATTCATGAATTTTGTAAAAGGACAGTCATATTATTACCTCGCTAGAGGTTGGGTGGCTGCATTTCTTTCTTTCTGTCTTTATCAGAAATTATTGTGAGACTGCTTATATACTTTATTCTACTGCCTTTTACAGTACTCTTAGCAGCATATTTTACCCTTCTTTTTGAATTCTTCAAAATAACATTGATTATTGATAAATGCTTAGATTCATAAAGTCTGCCTACTTTGTTTAGGTTATATCTGCATTATAATGAATGTGATACTTTGAAATTGTATTGTTAATGAAGTTTCAACTTAAATTAGTTTCATTAATTTGGTTATGATTTGACTTGTGAAAAAACTAGTTTCAATTGTTTGGTAAAACCACAGTTCTTTTGTTAGGTTTTATATAGAATCTATATTAAACCTCTAAACAAGGATAATATATCTTTAAAATGTAATTTAGTTTATTTCAGTAGTTTTGAGCAAAATATGCAAAGCAATCCATGAAGAAGTTCAAAAACTTTCATAATAGGAAAGGAAAGCTTAAGGTCAGTGCAGCCAGCGCGTTTCCACATGACTTTTTTTGCAGCTGTAGTATATAAAATAAACTCACTTTGAAGAACCTATTGTTTTTAAATAATTTGTTCAATTTATTACATAGTCCAGCTCTCCCTGAGTAAATTTCAAATTGTTTAAGATAGAAGTTTTGTTTTCAAATTTGTAGAATGGAATTTCATTTTTAAGAGTTCTCTACTGTATGTTCTTGACTTACGTTTTGCAGGATGGCGGTTTGCTCCTGAATAACCCTTCAGCATTAGCAATGCACGAGTGTAAATGTCTTTGGCCAGACGTCCCCTTAGAGTGCATTGTATCCCTGGGCACTGGGCGATATGAGAGCGACGTTAGAAATGCCGTGACATACACAAGCTTGAAGACCAAGCTGTCGAATGTTATCAACAGCGCTACAGATACGGAAGGTTAGTCTGTCTGTTTGCTGCTCTAACTTGTAGAATTCAGTTTTTGGTAGAATATGCTGATGCTAAATGCAAAAGAGTACATACGTCGGTGTTGGAGGGAAGCACATGGGATCCAGTGTCTTGTTCCCATTTCTCCTCACCCATTTCTTCTGAGTGACCCTGGAGTAGAGACTCTTCTCTGTCTGGAAGCTGGTGCTGCCACTGCCTCCTTACAGTTGGAGAAGTATCTAAAGCAGGGGTAGCACAGACACTTGGCTGGAGACTCTTAAGCCAGTCGAGAAACAGGAAAAAGAGAAGGAGTCAGGTTGGTTCAGATAAAAACGTGGTAACAGTGAGAGAATGAGCGTACTTATGGTGTTACATTATTTAGGAAGGTGGAGACAGACTGGAATTAGCATAAGTCATCACTTCCACTCTTGCTGCACCTATAATCTAGTCTTCATGTAAAGACCAAAGTGGTCCTCGTAAAATGTAAATTAAATCGTCTTTACCCAGCTCAAAACCCTCTAGGCTTCCCATCACATTTAGAGCAAAATCCAAAAGCCTCGTTTGCTGAAATTTCCCAGGCCTCTGAGACCTAGCCTTTGAATACATCTCTTCCTCACCTCTTTAAGATGTACCCCTTCTGTAAAGTGTGTCCAGCTACACTTTAATTCTTGCTGTTCCTCAAACTTGCTGAGAAGTCTGCCTCAGGGCCTCTGCACTTGCTGTATTCTCTCTCCTTGAGGCCACCCCTGAGGTGTATGCTTGATTTGCTACTTTATTTCATTCAGGTCTCTGCTCAGATGTCACTTCCTCAGAAACCTTTCCTGACCACTTTCCAACCCCCTCACCGTCTCTCTCTAACCCCTTATCCTGCTTCTTTCTTTTTTTTTCTCATAGAGCATTCATCTCATTATGGATATATATTACGCACTTGCTTGTTTAATTGCTTATTCTCTACCTCTCTCTCCCACAAGAATGTAAGGCAGGAACTTATCCAGTTGACTACGTTGACTTCAGTGCCTAACACACAGTAAGCAGTCAATGAGTACTTTTGAATTTCTAGTTTTGGCCTTGAGGTTTAGATCTCCATATTTTACTATTTTATTTTTAAGTCCTATATGAAATCTTTTATTAAATTTTTCAAAAGAATTTTTACCACTTAGCCACTTGCTTCTCATTCTCACTCTTTCCATATCATGAGGTTATTAGCTGAGTCTATTAGCTGTGTAAGGATCTTAAATTCCCCAGTAAGGACTTTTATCTATTAAATGATAACCCAAGAAAAGCTAATATACTGGATTTTTCACTATCTGAAATTTTGTTGTCAAATCAATCAAATATTCTTACCATAAGCAATCTGCTGAGAAAAGGGTAGCTTTAATCAGCCAGTCTCATAATACTTACATGTACACCTTGTGCAAACTGTGTGATAGGTTCATCTGAAATTTTCAAGAAGCATGAAGTGTTGCTTCCATGTACTTATACTCTAGTTAGTGAAGAATTAGAGTGAAACACATGTAATTGCTGATAGTTCATGGTTATTGACCTATAAAAAACAGCAATTTCATTTGGTTCAATCTAATATATTATCAATTGCTAAATAAATAGTAGTTGTAGATGATTAAGACTATGAATTAAGAGGGAGAATGAGAAAGCTAGATTGTTGTAGACAGTTTACAAGAAGTAAATTAGACTTGATACAGGTCTTAAAGGATACGTAGGGTTTGGACATTTTAAAAGAGGATGAAGACTTCCATTTCTGGCCATGATAGAATAGGAGCCGTATATTTCCTTTCACTTAAACCATTAGAAAACCGGACAAAACAATGGTTTTCAGACATTAGGTGACAGGTGGCACAGGTCAGTGAACCCTGAGAGAAGGAAAATAAATGAAGTAATCACTATATTTGCCCAGCCTGCTACCTGAAAAGAGTTTCTAGGCCATAGTACAGGGAGGGGAGAACCCAAAACAGCAGGACAGTCCCTTGGAGTTCAGGAAACAGAGTTTGGAGTTCAAGGAGGCCAAGGAAACTAGAATTTGTGGGCAAAATACGACAGAGAAGGCAGCTTCAGAGAGAGAGTGCTCCAGAGATATGCAGAGCCATCTCCTTGAGTACTGATCTGTGCATGCATGTGAGGAAGCTACCCAAAGCAGAGGAAAGAAACGCCAGAAAGCACCAGCACAATCCTTAGAGCTCACGTGGGACCCATAGTAGCTGAGATTTCCATCAGCTAGATCAGAAAGACCTTGTAATACATTGGATGTGCAAGAGTCCTCAGAAGGGTACTGTCTCAGAAATGGCACCCGATTAGCTATGGGTCCACCCTAAGGAAGCTTAAAAGCATTTCTCAAAAAGATCAAATTGAGTCCAGTTAACAGCATCCATTGTTAGAATAAAATTGAATAATATTTAAAGGAATGCAACAAACTCCAGCACACAAAAATGTGAAATTCACTGTGTTTGGCATCCAATAAAAAATTACCAGGCATACAAAGAAGCAAGAAAAGACACCCTTACCCAGGAGAAAACCCAATGAGAACAGACCTAGACGTGAAACAGATGATAGAATTAGCAGACAAGGACATTACAATGGCTGTCGTAAGTATACTCCATATGTTCAATGAAATAGAGGAAAACTTGAACATGATGAGGAGAGAGAAGGGTAATATAAAAAGGACCCAATCAAACTTCTAGAGGTGAGAAATCCAAGACCTGAAATGAAAATACAGTTGATATGATTAACAGCAATTCTACACAAATGGGTAAAAAATAGAAGAAGAGTAACTACTTCCCAGCTCATTCTATAGGACAGCTTTACCCTGACACCAAAACCAGGTAAAAATATCAAAATACTGATCAATATTCCCTACTCATATGTATGCAGAAATCCTTAAAATATACTAATAAATTGAATTCAGCTGTTTATAAAAAGGAGAATACAGAATAACCAAGTAGGGTACATCCCAGAAATATGGGGTAGGTTTAATATTCAAAAAAATCAGTGTAATTCACTTCATTAACAGACCAAAAAAGGAAAAATTTAAGATAATCTCAATATATACAGAAAAAGACGTGACAGAATTCAGTATCCATTCATGATAAACACTCAGCAAATTAGGGACAGAAGGCAACTTCCTCAGCCTAAGGAAGGGCATCTAAAAAGAAACAAAACAGCCAGCATCATATTTAATGGGAAAAGATTGAATGCTTTCTACCTAAGATCAGGAACAGCGTAAGATTTCTCCCATCACTTCCAGTCAACGTTGTACTGGAGATCTGTCCAGCGTAGTAAGGCAGTAAAAGGAAATAAAAGGCATATAGATTAGAAATGAAGAGGAGAATATTTATAGTCAGCATGGTTGTCTATGTTGGCAATCTTAAGGAATCTATAAAAAAGCTACTAGAACTAATAAGTCTAGCAAAGTTGAAGAATACAAAGTCAATACAAATCTATTGTATTTCTGCGTCCTGGCAATGAACAATTGAAAATTGAAATTAAATATATACAAGGCCTAAATAAATCAATCAAATAAATCCATATGCCAGGCTCATGAATTGAAATCTCAGTATTTTTGTTAAAGTGGCAGATGACAAATTGATCTATAGACTCCTTGCAATTGCTATAAAAATCTAAACCAGCTTTTTCTGGGGTAGAAATTAACAAGATGACTATAAAATTCATATGGATATGCAAAAGACCTAGAATAGCCAAAACAATTTTGAAAAAGAAGTTGGAGGACTTACGCCCTCTGATTTCAAGACTATAAAACTACGGTAAGCAGAGGACTGTGGTATTTGCATAAAGATAGACACACACAGATTAGTGGCACGTAATAGAGAGTACAGAAATTGATCCATACATGTAAGTTCAAAAGATTTTTGACAAAGGTAACTCAATGAGGAAAGGATAGTCATTTCAACAACTAGTACTTGGACAATTAGATAACTATATTTAAAAAAATGAGTCTTGATCCTTCATACCTTTTACAAAAATTTACTTGAAATGGATTGTAGACCTAAACAGAAGAGCTAAAACTATAAAACTTTTAGAATACTCTGGAGAAGATCTTGACGACCTTGGGTTAGGTAAAGATTGTTTAGATAAGACACACAAATTATGAACCAAAAAAGAAAGATAAATTAGATTTCATCAAATTATAAATTTTGCTCTTCAAAAGATACTTTTAATAAAATGAAAAGACAAGCTATAGACTGAAATAAAATATTTATAAAACATGTATCTGATCTGTCATCAGAACCAAATACATAATCAGAACCAAAATATAGGGAGAATTCTTACATTTTATATATATATATATATAAAGAATATCTAAAGAAGAAAACAAATTCAGTCAAAAAAATGGACAAAAAATTTGAATACATACTTCATTGAAGATCTACAGATGACTAATCAGCACATGAAAGACTTCTCAACATCATTAGTTTGTTAGAATAATGAAAACTAAAAGTATGGGGTACCACTACACATCCTCTAGAATGTCTAAAATTAAGACTGACAATGCCTAGTTTTGACAAAGACGTGGAGCAATGGGAACTCTGTTATATTAATAGTTGGAATGCAAAATGGTGCAGCCATTTGAAAAACAGCGATGCAGTTCTTAAAAAGGTAAACATACTTTACCATATGACCCAGCAATTTCATTCCCAGGCGTTTACCCAAGAGGAATGCAATCACATATCCACAAAAAGACTTAGTGCAAATGTTTATAGCGGGAGTATTCCTAATAGCTAAAAATGGAAGAGAACGAGAACTAGAACTGGAGAGAACAAATTGTGGTATATCCATACAATGGAATACTACTCAGCAATCAAAAAGAAGGAACTAGAGAGACAACTACAACATGGATGAATTTCAAAAGCATTTTGCTAAGTAAAAGAAGGTAGATAGCTACGAGCTATATACTTAGGATTCTGTGTATATGAACCGCTAGAAAAGGCAAAGGATGAGGGACACCAACTTTAGAGGCCTGAAGGAACTTTTTGGGGTGATGGAAATATTCTGTTGTGATTGTCGTGGTGGTTACACAGTGTATGCATTTGTCAAAACTTGTCAAATTCTACACTTAAAATTGGTGAATTTTACTGTATGAAAACTATGCCTCAGTGAAGATGATCCCAAAAAATTAAAAACAAAAAAAGGAAAGTTGGAAAGGCATTTCAGCTGTGGCTAACAGTGTGACCAAAACCAGAGAGAAGAGAGGACTGGAGCAAGTATCCTAATTTAGCAGAATTATGTGAAGTATTTTGGGAGATTAATTTCTTTTTGTAGTTATTTTCATTATTATGGGTTCTTTACTCCTATTGTTAATTAGGTGGAGTGATGAAATAAGAACAGCTTTGTAATTTGCCCTAAAAGAGGATAATTTTAAATAAAGATAAATTTAGATCATTGCAGATCAACTCAGTTTTCTTATCCACCCTATCCCCTGTTTATTTGTTTTAACAGAAGTCCATATAATGCTTGACGGTCTGTTACCTCCTGACACCTATTTTAGATTCAATCCTGTAATGTGTGAAAACATACCTCTTGATGAAAGTCGAAATGAAAAGCTGGATCAGCTGCAGTTGGAAGGGTTGAAGTACATAGAAAGAAATGAAGAAAAGATGAAAAAACTTGCAAAAATATTAAGTCAAGAAAAAACAACTCTGCAGAAAATTAATGACTGGATAAAACTAAAAACTGACATGTATGAAGGCCTTCCATTCTTTTCAAAATTGTGATGATTGCATATTTTCTCATGAGTAAAGGCCTGTTCAGGAGATCCACCGAATTGGATAAGGAATTGTGGGGTTCAGCATGAGTCAACTTTGAAATAATTACTGAATTCTGGGGAGTCCTGAGAAAGACAGTGCTTGAACCAGCTTGCACAGCACAGGGGTGTGCTTGGTTACAGAATCCAAATGGAAATTAGATTTTTATGATGTTAATAATTAAGTTTTAGGAATCTTGTTGTGCTAGTTGGTTTTAGTAGATGTTGGTGTTATATTGTTAGATGTTTGAAAATTTATTAATATATGTGCCAAACAAGAACTGAAAACTATATTATTCTTGGTATTTTTGCGTTAGTCACCATAATCATGTTGATTTTATTTGATCATTGATTTTCTTTCATGTGGAAAAGCTAATTTCTTCTTAATTTACATTACTTATGTTTTCACTAGCTACATTCTACAATCCAAATGTTGCCTTTTACTGTAATATCATCTAAACAGATGCACAAAAATGGAATTTTCTCTATCAGAGGACTTTTACATTTGAAATATGAAAGACCAGATTCAGTTTTCTATTCAAAATATTTGTTTCAACTTTGTTTGATTCAAAAAGATAAGTGAAGTCCCAGTCAACCACTCTTTCCCCCTGAAATTTCAAGATAATGCTGTATGTTAACTTTTCTAGCTCCAGCTTATCATCCACTGTTATAAAATTATTTGAATTTACTGAGAAAATATCCCTATCACCAACAAAAATAAACTATTGAAACAAACCATTGTTAAAAGGCTAATGTCATTTTTCAATTATTTACTGTTAACAATGTAGCTCTCCATCTGTTTGTAGAATTTGAACATACCTGTCAACAGTATGCTTAAAAAAATGTTAGGCTTGTTTTACCTTATTAACTCCTTTAACTGTCTGGATTTTGCAGAGGCTAATAACATGTGCACCAACCCAAATCATTGTGTACGCCAACCAAATTCATCTTTGTTGTGTTATCTGTCTATCTGCCATGTAAATCCTTACATCATGTTTAGATTTGTCAAGAAAAGTGAAAAAAAGGTAAGTACCCTTTGCTTTGTGCGTACAAACTAAAGCTAAACCCTGTTACCTATATTGTCGTATTGATTCTTTGCAACATTGATTCGTATAGGCAGTGAGGTATGTGCTGGGGGGAGCTGAGGGTCTGGATGCTAATCCAGGATCTGATGATGTGAAGTCCTTCTCTCTGTGACCTGGAGGAGGGGGGACAGCCTTTCTGGGCTTCACGTATTTCATTTGTAACATGAGGGAAGCTAGCTCTAAAATTTTATTTACTCTTCTTTTATGGCAACCCAAGAAGTAAATTCTGCAGGTGTACAAACAAAAGATAAGAACAGATGTGAAAATGGATTTTCAGTCTTATATGGGAAGACACCAACTTTTCAAAGACGCAAAGAGGAAGAATAGTCTATTTTAGAAGTAAAATGTAATAAATTCTCCAACTCATCAATTATATTAAAAATATAGAGAATAAAAATAGTTTTGATGCTCTGGCCTTCTTAGGTGTCTCAGAGTTCTTATTTCTGTAATGAATGGTATGCTGGCAATATTTCAGCTCTGTTCTTGCTACAGATATTCTTCTTTATTAGAAACGTAGCTCAGATCGAGTTGTCCCTAGAGGCATACGGGCGAGATGGGATTTCCCCCGGCGGGTAGAGAGGGCCCAGCCTGGGTTATAATTACACTGTGCACTTCTTCCCCTCCCACACCACATTTTATCCGGAAGAAAGTGGACTTCAAAGGAGTCTTCCAAGAGGGAAGGAAGTCACAGAAAGTCAGCCTGCAGTCTCAGGGGACAGTGGGGAACCTTACAACTTTGTTTTGGAAATAGGATGGAGGGGCTCCCTTTGACACCCCCCAGCAGCTACGGACAGCTGCCTCCCCTCTTCACTTATTAGAGTGCTGCCAGTTTCTGAAGTAGCTAGGACCTCTGAAGTTCGAAGCTCAAAATTTTACCTAACCTGCCCTGCTCTAGACGTAATTCATCACATTTTTGAATATTTCGCAGGTGTCAGTGCTAGTAATGTGACTAGAAACAGATTTGTAACATCCAAAGTACAGTTTTGAGTTACAGTGTAAGTAAATATGAGCCTACCAGTGATCTCTGACTTATTTTTGTTGGGGTAACTTTGGTTTATATACCAGTGATTTCTAAAGATTTTGTCAAGCAGTCCTTTCAGATCACAAATACTACATATTCATATGCAACTGCTAAAACAACTTGTAAGAAAAATCCAAATAATTGGAAATTAATATTTCTGGATATTCTTTGTAATAAGTCAAATTTCAAGCACAATAAAGTAATATTTAATGCAATTTACACATTTGCACCTTATCATAAGTTCACTGTTGTCCTAGCATTATGTAGCTCTTGTAGCTCTCTGCCCCTTGTTTTTCTTGGCTGATGATTCCCCTGTTGAACGGTACAATATACAAGCATACTCTGGCCATAGCTTCTTTCTTAAGCTCCGTAGCGTGGCACCTCAGTATGTTCTCATGTCCCTGTCCCTGTCTCTTTAGCTCTTTTCACTCTCCTACAAAAAGTACCCCCGGTTGTGTGTGCACCAGTTTTCAATCATTCTTGTCCACATTTGTCCTTGAACCTGGTTATCCGAAGAAGTGTGTAACTCACCTGAGAGAACCCTCATTTTATGATAAAGCCAGTGCTTTCCGTTGTCCAGAAGCAGGGTGGACTTCTTTTCAGGAAAGAGCAGAAGTAAAGAACACTTCCAAAAGATGAGCGCTCGCCACCAAGTAGGTTATGGATTCTCCACTGGACTGTTTTTAAAGTAGGATGAGGTCTTTATAGAAAAAAATTTGAAAGATAGATAATGGCCCATTAGGTTCTTTCCAACCCTATAATTCTTTAATAGTTTATAAAAATAAAAAAAGATCAGATAAAAGAAATGTTTGTCAGTTTCAGAAGAAATTAGGGTATTTCTTATTCATTCACGCCACTTATTCTATAAGATAAGATTCAGCTGATGCCTTAGCAAACAGTATGTACTTACTGATAAGCTTATGTATTTAAATCAGCTAGTTTTCATTTGTACTGATGGATATATCTCATTCGTTAATCATTTTGATTTTTTTAAATATGATAATGTGTGCCTTGAAAATGGCTACATTTTGAAAAGTCTAATTGAAAAACCAAAATTTATTCACTGTCAATTGTTTTGTTACAACTAACTTTGAGTAAAGTTGATGAAATTCTGGTTCCATTTCTACATTAAGGAAAATTTCATAGCTATGAAAGTAGAGAAACATAAATGTGTTTTATTAAGTATTTCCTCATCTATAGAGGAAACCTGAATATTTTTACAATGTTAATAGCTAGTCCCTAGCGTTATATGTCAAGCACTATACTGAAAGCTGTGTCCGTTATCGCATTAGGTCTTGTTATATCCTTGTGAAGGAGGTACTGTTACTCCTGTTATCCAGCTAAGGAACGCAAGGCTATAGAAAGTTAAATAATAGTGAAATAAAGAAGACAATTATAAACATCTTTAACTTTTCCTTTTATTTCTCCCAATTGGCCAGGTTCACAAGTTCATTATTGATTGTACAAACGTTTATTGACTGCCATCTTTATTCTAGGACTGACTTCACCCTTCACCCACATTTGATCATCAATTCCTACTTTCATGTGGAGGATTTTTTTCCTTTTTTATTGAAGTATAATTTTCTTTTTTATCGAAGTATAATTTTCATAGCAAATTGTTATCCATTGTAGCTGTACAATTTGTAATTGTTAGTAGTTATAGAGTTGTGCAATCATCACCATAATCCAGCTTTAAAGCAATTCCATCATCCCTGAAAGTTCCCGCCATGCTTGTTTGTAGTTACTCCCTGCTTCTGTCCCCAGCCCCCGACAACCACTGGTCTGCTTTCTGTCTGTACAGATTGACCATTTCTGAATATTTCACGTCAATGGGATCATACCATGTGTAATCTTTTGCATCTGGCTCTTTTCACTTAGCATATTTTTGAGATTCATCCAAGTTGTGGCATCTATCAGTTATTGACTTCTTATTGCTGATCAGTATTCCATTTTACGGATATACCACATTTTGTTTATCCATTCACAAGTTGATGGTCATTTGAATTGTCACTATTTACCTGTGATGAATAATGCTGCTATGAAATTCATGTAGAAGCCTTTGTGAGGACATAACGTTTCATTTCTCTCGAATAGATATGTGGAAGTGGAATTGCTGTAGTTGTGTGGTAAGTGTTTAACTTTTCAAGAAACAACCGGTTTTCCAAAGTGTCTGTACCATTTTGCGTTCCCATCGGCGGTGTATGAGAGTTCCTGTTCCTCCACATCTTCACCAGCCCTGGAACTGTCTTTTTGATTATAGTCATATGTAATGGTATTTCATTGTGGTTTTAATTTGCAGTCCCCTAATGACTATTGATGTTGAGCAACCATCTTTTTAGGTGCTTATTAGCTATTTGTATATTTTCTTTGGTGAAATGTCCATTCATAGCTTTTGCCCATTTTTAAATTAGTTTGTCTTCTCATTTTTGAGTTGTAAGAATTCTTTTATATATTCTGGATACAAGTGTTCTGCGAGATACATGATTTTCAACTATATTCTCCCAGTCTGTGACTTGTCTTCATTTTCTCAATGCTATCTTTTAAAGCAAGCATATGAGTTTTTAATTTTGATGAGGGTCATTTTATCAGTTCTTTTGAGTTAATTTTGTGTCTGGTGTGAATAAGGGTCAAAACTTTTTTTTTGCATAGGGATATCCAGTTGTCTCAGCATCATTTGTTAAAAAAAAGATTCTCTCACCACTGAACTGCTGTTGTGCTTTTATCAGAAATCTGTTGTCTTTGTATTTGTGAGTCCGTTTCTGGAGTCTCTTTTCCATTGATCTGTATGTTAATCCCGTGCCATTATCACACTGGCCTGGTTACTAAGGCCTTATAATAAGTTTTGAAATCAGACAGTATAATTCTTCCAATTATTTTCAAAATTATTTTGGATCTTCTGGTTTCTTTGCATTTCTTTGTAAATTTAGCATCAGTTTGTCATTTTCCACTCACACAAAGAAAGCTTGCTGGAATTCTGATAGAGATTGCGTTGAATGTACTGATAACGTTGAGAGAGCTGACGTATTTATGGTGTTAAGTCCTTCGGTGGCGTCTGTCCTTTGAAGTATGCCGTGAACATGGATTCTGTCCATTTATTTAGATATTTAAAAATTTCCGCAACTAGAAGGACCCACAACTAAGAATATACAACTCTGTACCGGGGGGCTTTGGGGAGAAAAAGGACAAAAATAAAATCTTAAAACTTTCTCAGCAATGTTTTGTAGTTTTCAGTGTGCAAATCTCATGCTCCATTTATGAAATTTAAGTGTTTTATTCATTTTGATGCAATTGTGAATGGAATTGTTAATTTCTTTGATTGTTACCAGTATGTAGAAATGCATACATATGATTGCAGCCCTGGTGATAGCGTGATTTTCCAGCTTGTGAATTATCAAGCTAGTAATGTCACAATGACCTAATCCATGAAGTATGGACAGGGTACTACGAATTGTGAAAAATAGTTGCAGTATTAATCATAATGATCTTACTGGTAATGCATGACTGTGATAGTTCTGGGTTATTTTTATCTTTAGGCAGTGGACACCTGTTTTAAAGGATTCAATTCTAATTGTGCAATAATATGTATATTAAATGTCACATTTACATTACTGTGTTTTTTGGCATAAAGATATTTAAATCTCTAGAAATACTCATTTAAAAGAAGTCAGATCCTGGAATCTGGATTAGATGGTATTTTATTGTTGCGGGCACTCGGTAAGTGGGGAGTTACATAAAGTTACATGTTAGCATTTTATCTTAGGTTATCCATACCTAAAATGTTTTGAATTTACTCCTGATTAAATATATTGAATTGGATTACAGTTTAGTCTCAATCAGTAAAAGTATGAATTACACTGTTTCAGAGAAGAACAGCGTATTAGGTGTTCAATACCTTTGCTAGCTTAAGAATTCAGGAATTAACATGCTTTCCTTGTTTTCATATTTCTTCATTGTGGATTCCTGTGCTGAATACATGCTTAATGAAACAAAACATTTTGACATAGACTGAGCAATTTTGAACTGTCAAGTGTAGAAGTTCCTGTATTGTGTATATTTAAAACAAGAGTCAGTGATGAATTTAAAATATGGCACAAAATAAGAAACAAGAAAGCTCATCTCAGGCTTTGCGAATTTATGAAAACATAGACTTTCTTATTTTTCCCTTACCAGTTAACAGGACAACAAATAACATGTTTCTAGTAGTTGAAATTGCCATCTGTCCCATATTTTAGTTATTTGTGGGGCTGCCTTAACTTACCTTTGTTTCTTCCACTGTACATTATCTTGACAGATTCTTGATCCCTGTGAATGACAGACATTACATGCATAAACTCTCACTTGGCTACCATTATGCCTAACAGCCGGCACATCTGAGTGCTCGCTGAGTACCGGGACCTGAGCTAAGCAGGTTACAGGAGTTAGCCCCTTAGTCCTCACGGTAAGCCTCTAAGGTGAATGTCGTCAGTATCCCTTTCTTAGAAAGAAAAACGTTGCCCAAGATATCACAGCTGGGGAGTTGTAGAGCTAAGAGGAATCCGCTTTCTTAACCAGGACTCTTTCCATCCCTCTTTCCTAGAATGTCCTTGCCTGAATGTTGCATAGTGGCTTCAGATCCAATTTACTAAACTGAATCTGTAAACTCTTGGGTGTAGTCAGTGAAGAAGTGTAATTCCAACATCAAACCGTGTGAATACTCATGTTCTTGTCTCCACAGTGGTTCTCTGCTAGGGGTGGTATTACTCGTTTCCCTGAAAGAGTCTGAAAATCTGGGGTAGTGAGGGGAGATTGTCTGGGGGAACAACCGCCCTTTAGTACACCAGGAGTCAGAGACGGTAAATGTGATAGGGGCACAGGACAGCCCCTCATAATAGAAAACTCTCCCACCCAAAACACTAACATTCCTCCCTTTCAGAAACCATAAGCTGCTTATCCACAGAATGCAAATAATGAATTTCTTTCACAAGAAATGGAGGATATACTTTGACCAGATTTAGGGTGCATAAGCCATTTGTAAAATTCCATTTTGATTCCATCCCAACAGGAATTCTTTTTGCATCCATTGCTCCTTGTTCTTCCTTTTTTTTTTGCCAAGTTGAAATACAACTGAACTCTTCACTTAATCTCGCTTTTTTGGACCAAATCTATGGCAGTTACTCTTTCATGACTAGGAAGTAGGAAGGAGGGAGAGCACATTCAAAAACAGTTCGTTCTGTTCCTGGCAAGAGCTATCCACCATCCAAAATAGATTCATAGACTACAGATGTCCCTGAACTAAACTGTTTGCATGTGCTGGTCCAAGGGTTTGGTAAATGTCTCTGTCTCAGAAGTCACACTGATTGCTTTGTTCATTAAAACGTTTATTCAGCCGGTGCAAGTGGCTTGAAGTTCATCACACTCCACAGATATGTATTATTAATTTGGATAATTAGTTTGTAAAAAATAAAATATTGACTATAATGTTGATTTACCTTCATGATAAAAATCTTGAACTTAATAAGGACCTATTCCTTGCCTCTAGACAACATATATTGTGAGATGTATTTTAAAGATTTCCATCTGATTGAATATGAACAGGTTACAGGTCCAAAATGACTGAGAGTTCCAGTAATACTTGTAGCTAACATTTATTGCCATTTCACCTTCACAGCAACCTATGAGGTAGGTACTGTCATGATCCCTACTTTTCACTAGCACTGAGATGGTGATGATGGTGAGAAGAGTCTTATATTTCTTGACTGCTGTTAAGTTTGGGCTCTATCCTTCCCCAAAGAGAACCAAAATGCCTTCTCATTATCAAGGGGAAATTATAGATCATAGTATGATCATGAGTCTATAGCAGTCTTTCTTAAATTATCTATCTAAAATGACACATACTCTAATATCCTTTCACATGTTTTATTCTAAACTAGTCTACATCACATTTAAATGCCTGATTTGTATTCCTTAGGCAATTTTCAAGGATTGAACCAAGATAAATGTGCCCATAATATAGAAGAATAAAATAGTAAGTTAACAACTACTACTTGGTGGCACTCCTTCTCGTAGAATGCACTACTGCTGACAATGTGGGCAACGGACAGTGGCCAACAGCCATGCTAAATCCATCCAATTATCTGAGAAAAAGGAAAGCTATGTCGTCATATCTTAATTAAATTACATTGTATTCCCAACACACCTTGTTCCAAAGTAGTATTTAATGTAGCATTTTAACTAAATTACCTATCAAAATAATTTAAAAAGCACTGTGAATGCAATTTAGAACTAGTCCATGCCTTGACCAAGCAGAACAGGATAGTAAAAAGGAAAACACAAAAGTCACCAAATGTTCTATGCCCAGATGCACAGTCCCGGAAATTCACTATAAGGGATCTTATAGAAGAAAGTGTCTTTCTTTATGTTTTGTACAATTTGGCCACATTTTTAAAGACAGATATTCTAGGGGAAGAAGCAGTCATTGTGCTTTCGTTTTTGTGATCACAGTCTAAGGAATTGTTAACCAAAGTCTCTCAAAATGAAAAACTTAAAACCAGTGTAACTTACACCTCTCTCTGCCTTTCAGATTTGGGCTTAAAAACACAAGTTTTTTATAATACTAGTAGAATTCAGAGCCATTTTAAAAAGATTTTTTTCTGCGTCTCAATCATTAAAGCCACATTCTTGTAAATCACAGGTGCTGTTATTCTGCTAATTTTGCATGAACATGTGTGAAATCAGGATACAATTAATCCATACACATCGAAACATGCCCTTAGGCACCCATTTCCTTTGTCCAATTATGTGAAAAGTGCCCAATGCTGACACTCAAAAACTGTAGAAGTGTCGAAACTTTCCACCCTGTCTGATTAATCTACAATGCAAAGGTTTGTTTATATATACACATAGAGTACCACAGGGAATACATGCTTCAAAGGTTTTGACGAAGTTTAGATGGTATAGAATTTTGTGACATAGGCTTATGCCGTTGTCATTTTTTGAGCGTGGGTCGGTGGCTATGTCCTGATCTTCAGACAGAGTCCTACGTGTCTGCAATAATGTGTGGAAAAGTTCTGCTCCGTCCAGTCCTCACAAGCTTAATCATCAGCTCAAAGGATAAGAGCTCAACTCCACCTCTCTTAAGAGTAATTTTCACAACCCAGAGAGGTACTTAAAAAAAAAGATATCTTATATGCGCTGCAGTCACTTGAAAGCATCTGCAAAAGTCATGATTACAATTTTAAAATATGTAGATAAAACTGTTGTATGTGCATTATGAAGAGAGGAAAAAGGAAACTTCTCATTGGGCGACAAATAATTGATGTAATGTAGCTTGCTTTATTTTTATCTGATTATATCATGCATTCCCAACTCAGCTTGTCTTGTGCTTCTAAGGACTATCTCACAGCTTCTAGCACCCTGCTAGATACGTTATAGGCTCTTAATAAATACGTCCCTTAAGTTAGGCTTAATTGAATCATCTGCCTTACACCATTATTGGGGGATGAGGAAAATGAAAATGCTTTAAAAAGTACTTGCTGAAACAGTTTCCTTTTAACATCCCGACACGGGGCCGCTTCTCTGTGCTGGTAGGAGCATCACGGCTGGGGTCATTTTCCACAACGTGAGCGGGACCCTTGCCAGACAGTAACAAGTGCGCAGGTTACAAAGCCTGTCATTTCCTCCCACGCAGCACCTGAGGTAAACATTGTTCATACCGTTTGCTTGTCTCATGTCTTAACAGGAACTCAAATACAACCCTTCAGGGCATGGAAGAAAGGCTGCTTTTGTTTGAAATGTGAACCTTTTTCTACCTCTTTCTGACCAGCATCTGCTCATTCTACAGTTATATTCCTGTTCCCCATCACTGCCCCTGTCTTGGAGTCTTCCTCATTTTGTCAGATTGAGTCTTAGTTTTGGGCTATTCTGTTGCCTAGATCTTTAAAGATATACCTTATTTTAGTAAATTAATGAGTGGAGGACTCTGTCCCTTTAACGAACAATAACTATAGTAATAGTTTTGTGTGCAACACTTATTGTTGCAGACAGCATTTATATACTTTCCAAAACACCTTCAAAGATACTTCATTTTATTCTAACAACTGTCGTGTGGGTTTGGTAAGGCCAGCATTGCTATCCCACAAGGAGTATCTGAGAAGTACAGCAGGGAAAAATCCAGAGGCTTATATGACCCCACCCTGTTAAATGTGATGGCTTGAGCCGGTGCATTCCCAGCCCAGGACTCTTCCCACTACTGTCCAAATAAGGGAGGGGGCAGGTGAACTGGATGCAATAAATTGCTTTTGATCACGGTGGTGATTTGTATTCTTTCCCAGTATCACACGAGAGTTTTATTTCTGCAAGATTTGCTTTTATTTGGAGGGAAGACTTCATCATCTAAACAACATTCGTTAAATGCCTGTTTTTATCATTAACCTTACTCCGAACGAGGTTTCGGCGTGTTAAGCAATTTGTCCTCTAAAGATTCTATGAAGATCTGGATATTAGAAAGATAAAATACAGTGAGCGATCTCCTATGCACTTTGGAAGTACACAAATGGAACGAGATCGGTGCAGTGTGGTCCAGTTTTGTATCTAGTTTCTCTAAAGTCCCGGATCGTAGCCCACGGGAGGTGATAGGTTTTGTGTTAAGATGAAGGTCTCTGTCGAAACTTGCATTTGAGTTCAAAGTGAGGCCAAGTTTCTTAACCTCCCTGAGTGTTTCCTCACCTGAAAAGTGCAGAGTTGCTGTGAGCACCAAGAATAATGTAGGTCACAGTGCTTGGGATATAGCAGGTGCTCAAGAAATAATAGCTGGGGCCGGCCCCGTGGCCGAGTGGTTAAGTTCACGCACTCTGCTTCAGCGGCCCGGGGTTTCGCTGGTTCGGATCCTGGGCGCGGACATAGCACCGCTCATCAGGCCACACTGAGGCAGCCTCCCGTACAGCATGACCAGAATATATAACTATGTACTGGGGAGCTTTGGGGAGAAGAAGAAGAAGAAAAAAAAAAAAGATTGGCAGCAGATGTTAGTGCAGGAGCCAATCTTTAAAAGAAAAAAAAAAATAGCTATTATTTTTGTGTTCTGGGAAGTTACAATACTGAGGAAAGTACATTAAGTTAATAGTTTTGCTGAAATATATTGTTCTAAAATCAAAGTGTGTGTTTCTCAAATAATATCAAAGATCTAAATTGTGCAACACTCCTCCCCTCTAATCCTTGAAAGGATCATGGAACCATTTGACATAAATTGAGGATGTAAATAATGCTCACTCTTGCTTATGTGAAAATAATGTTATAGATCTTGGAGACAAATGCTCTTGTGGCATGTGAATTGCATTCCATATTATTTGCTTCCAAATAATTTTAAGCAATTTTTAATGCCCTTGTTTCTGAAATTGATTTTAAAGTAAAACGACAAGCATGAACTTAGAGGCTGTGGACCTTACTTGTTTTATTTATACCTAAAAAGATGCTTTAAGATACTCAGCAAATTATATTTCCCTTAGGTTACAGAAGTTACTAACTGTGCAGGTCGAGCTCTTTGAAATGAAACCAGTTAGCTGTGAAGAAATGTATTATGGTCCTTCCTGTGTTACCACCTCAAATCCTGTCTGCCAAGTCTGCTTCACACGGAGACTGCTCCATCAAGAAACACAGCAGAGTGAGGCGCTTCAGGTGTAGTCCAGGCTCCGTGGCCAGGATTTCGGGAGCAGGGAAGAAACGGTTTCTGGAGAATTCATTCATTTTTGCTGTCCTGGATCTGGGGATTTGGTCATCCTCCACAGCAGAAGAAAGATGTTCTTTGTGCTATCTTTGTGCTTCGTGTGTTTTCAAACCTACTGTTATTTAGCCGAGTATCCTCGTTGTGCTCACACCATATGCTCCGCCTCCCCTTGACATGCACACGCCACGGTTCCTGAGCCCTATGCCTTCTCTATGCTGACATTTCATTCATTCATTGAGCAAATATTTATTAAATGCCTCATGTGTGCCAGACATATTCAAAACATTATAATAAAACAGTGAGGCAGAGTGGTGAAAACAGCAAAGCACTAGACGGTGTGCATCCAAAAGAGTTTCTTGGCCCTTAAAGCAGTGACTCTGGGAAACTCTGCAGTTTTATCAGTGATTTTCCCATTGGGACCTCCTTTTTGAGTCTATATTCCTGAGCCAGTGCATGCATATGTCTGTGTATATACTGTGTATATATAATAATTTCAGTTTTATATATATAGTATATAACTTCTGTTATGTATATAAACATGTAATTTCTGCTATATATAAAATATATAATTTCTGATATATATGTATATGTTTAATTTTATATAATTAATTTCTTTACTAATACTGTGGTGGAAATAACTGAGACTTTGGAACAAAACAAACTTGAGTGCAAATATATGACCTTTCAGGAAGTTATTTTACCCTTCCAAGATTCCGTTTTTTTCATGTGTAAGACTGGATTAACAATGGGAAATCATATGGTTTATTTATTATTTAATTACTCCCAAATGGTATTGGTGACACTGAACACCCATCTTGACAAAAATCTCTCTGGACATTTTCAAACATTAAATAAGCCTCAATCATATTGCTTTTTAATCAGAAATACCTTCTTTATCATGTAGACCTTTTAGGCATTTACATAGAAACATGTAGTGATGAGCAAAAGTATATCAAAGTGTTCACCATTTGGGGTTTTTATTTCTGCCTTTACGTTTTTCTATTTCAAAATACCATCCATTTCCAAAGAGAATCACCAAAGGGCCATGCCCAGGAGTTCTTTAAGGAAGCACATAGTCTGCCTCACTGATGTGTGCCTCCCTTCTTGTCAGGTCGAATGACTGTGGTGTGTTCTATTCCGGGACCAGCTTTTGAAGATCACCAGAATGTGAAGGCCCCACTACCCCAGGGTGCACCTGCACGGGACGCGCTCTCCCTGGGCTCTGGAGTGAGAACATTAGCTGCCTTAGCTCCAAGCTTCAGTGCCAAGGCCAGGCAATGCCAGGAGCCCACCTGGTACTGCTGTCTGGGCTGGGGCACGATAGTAGAGAAGGGAAGGGAAAGACAAATTATGATAACTAGACCAAGATTTTAAATAAAAAAATATTTTATTGGAAAGATAAGTCTAGTTGAACTTTAGGCAAATGATTTAAAAATCCCCCGTAATTCTGTCATCTTAATAGAACTGTTTTCATTTACATATTATCTTTTTTTGGTATGCATTTTAGAGTTGCAATAATGGTGCACATACCATTTTGTGCTCCATTGTTTTCACTTACAGTATAGGTTATAAATATTTTCCTCCTTTCTCAGTCTTTTTATCATTTTAAACTTTAGTGTGATATTTTCATGTTTTCTTACACTGTAAGTTGTTAAACTATTAATATAAAGGTACTTTAATTTTAGCAAGTGGAATCAGGCAGGAGAGGAAGTGATTTGATTTTTGCCACCTCTTCCTGTGTCAGAGCATCTCTGGGTAAATGACAACAGCCCAAATAAAACAATGAAAGACAACAAACAAAACAACAGTCCTGGACAATCAACCAACTGAACAATCAAAACATTGAGGGGCAGAAACATTATCTTTAAATGTAGGTTTTGGATGAAAGTCCAGTAAGTTTTTCAACCTATAGTACAAGGGCACTTTCTGTACCTATATCAACATGAGTCGATTTCAAGAAAATTTTTTTGTATTAATAATCCTGCCTCTTTTCTCTTCCCCACTGCCCTCTCAAAAGAATTAAGATTAGGTCCGTTTAATACTACTCAGCCACGAAAAAGGACAAAATCATCCCATTTGCAGCAACATGGATGGACCTGGAGGGTATTATGCTGAGCGAAATAAGCCAGACTGAGAAAAGCAAACACCATATGATTTCACTTATATATGGAATATAAACAAACACATGGACAAAGAAAATAATTCAGCAGTCACCAGGGGAAGGAGCGTGGAGGGTGGGCACGGGGGTGAAGGGGAGCACTTATGTGGCGACAGACAAGAAATAATGTACAACTGAAACTTCACAATGATGTAAACTATTATGAATCTCAAAAAAACAAAGATTAGATCCGTTTAAGTATGAAATATCACTAAACGAAAATGTCTTAAATGTAGAAGTAACCTTATTTCTCTAACAGTATGTTTTAATACATCAGTATGTCCATTACATTAAGAATAGATTCATTTAGGATCTTCCCTAACAAATAGGGGACTTTCGGGAAGAATATAATTGGAGAGCCACATACTATATGTCTACATATTTAAAAGCTATAAGATTCATTCTGTCTTCCTACCTGAACAAACATACCTTCATAAAGATGTTGACGTCCACATTCAAATTTAGAATTCTTGGAGTTCTCTCCAGAATGTGGTGGTGTAGGGAGAGCAGCCCCCGCCCCCAGCCCGTAGCCTGCCCCTTGCTTAGTCATGAACCTTCAAGGGCCTCAAGCACAGTTAGGTGAACAAACTAACCCCTGTGTCCGAGTACTGTCCACACCCTTGCATCAGCCACTTATCAGACCTCCAGTGTTTTGGTTTGTTTTTGTTGTTGTTTCCAACTTTATTAAGATAATATTTAGCATAAACATTGTGTACATTTAAGGTGTACAATGAGATGATTTGATATATGTATATATTGCAAAAAGATTACCACCATAAGGTTCGTTAACACATCCATTACTTCACATAGTTACTTTTTTTCATTGAGATGTAATTGACATATAAATCATATTAGTTTCAGGTGTGCAACATAGTGATTCAATATTTGTATGTGTTGTGAAATGATCACACATAGGTACACATTTCTTTTCCTTGTGATGAGAACTTTTAAGATCCACACTCTGCAGGCCTCCGGTTTTGAGACCAGCAGAGCAGTGCTTTGTAAGGAGCGTGAGGAGGAGGCCTCTGCAAGTCCTGAGGGACCCAGGGACCTTGGGACCCTGGGTACCCAGATGTGGTCTCAAAGGAGGATGGGGTGGTGTGGGCTCCGGGGGGGCCAGAGCAGGGCTTTCTAGAGCACAAGGCTCAGGGCAGGGGGGTACTGGACTTGGTTGTGTCCTATGGCATTTAAAAATATTGGAAGACCTTAAAGTAAAATTTAAATCGAGGCTTAAAAGAAAATATAAAGGGAAGTACGATGTCAGTGTCTATTAACCTAACACCTTTTTTCTTCCTAAAAAAATTTAACAGAACACCAAATAAGAAAGCCTTTGAGTCAACTATTCATTTAGACCCCAGAGTATTGTATCTGAAGTCATTTCCTTTCTTTCCTCCACAGTGAATTCATCTTCATTGTACCTGTCATCTGTTCCCTCTTAAGCCAGAAATGAAGGGCGCATATCAAGAGTGTTTCTCAGCATCTCTGTTTTCCAGAGCGACAGTTCACCGTCCCTCATGACCCCATCTGCAGTGGCTAATTGCACATTGACCTTGGCTACTCTTCAGATTTCAGTCCATCAGCGGAACCTGTGTACATTCTTGTAGCTAGAACTATAGGAACAGATGGAGGAGTTGGCTAGAAGGAATGTGCTTATTATTACTGAAAATGTTCCTCCTTTTTCCAGCTTGGTTCCCCAAGCATGAGGGTGGGTTGAGCCAAGCAGAAGATCCTAGTGACTCACAAGCTTCCAGAGAAGAAATCCACATATGGCAACCACTAAGGTCACATTTTCCTCCAATTGCATGAGCATCACATTCTTTAAATAGGTGTAGGGATACTGTGTTGCTAAGCACCAGGCAAGGAATGGGTTGCAAATATCTGGTTTCTGTTTGACACGTGCCCAAGTGGCATGAGATGGGCATACAGAATTCTGTGGTTATGTGGCACATGGTGAGGAGAGGCATGAGAGAGCCATCGGTGGTTTGCATCTGTGGAAATTTCCCACTGCTCACTGGTCAGGCGATGTATGAAAGTCCACATCCTATTATTATTTATATATTATCTATAACTGCACATCCTATTCTTATACACGGTGGGCAGTAATCACCCACTATGAAGCTTCAAGAGGTGTGGCCCAGCGGAGTCTGTGGCTGGCATCCAGGAGGAGAAAGGAGCAGCTCTGGGTGGGCACAGTGGATGGCCAACCCAGGCTTGGCTGCAGGAGCTGTGTGTGACTCTGGGGTGTGGAACCAGGAGCTGCTGAGGTTAACCTTGGACAAGCCATACTGATGTCTCATTGTTTTCCACAAATGCTTCTTTACCCAGCACCATATCCACATCTTAGGACAACTACCATTTGGTGCATTTTCCCCTTTCCTGTCCAGAAAATAGATATGATTTGTGTGGTCAGATGCAAATTCAGAGTTCTGAAAAGCACCTAAACAACTGTATCGGTGATGCATTTAGCAGCTTAAAACCAGAAGCATTTATTATCTCCCAGTTTCTGTGGGTTGGGACACGAGGCACAGACGAGCTGGGTCCTCTGGCTCAGAGTCTCTCACAAGCCTGCGATCAGGGAGTCAGCCTGGGCTGGAGTCATCTCAAGACTCAACTGAGCAGCGGCCTGCTTCCAAGTGCCCTCAGATGACTGGGGCAGGACTCGACTCCTCACACGCTGTTGGACTTGAGGGCCTCAGTTCCTCACAGGCCATTGGCCAGAGGCTTCCCTCAGTTCCTTGCCACGTGGGCCTCTCCACAGGGCCGCTCACAACATGGCAGCTGGCTTCCCTCTGGGCTAGCAAGCGAAAGAGCAAGATGGCAAGAGAGAAGAGACCAGAGTCTTTTTGTAACTTAGTATCAGAAGTGGCATTCCGCTGCTCCTTCCATATTACATTCATTAGACGTGAGTCACTAGCTCCCGTCTACACTCAAGGGGAGGGGATTATACAAGGCGATGAATTCCAGGAGGGGGGGGTCACTGGGAGCCATCTTAGAAGCTTTTTGACAATATTGGGTTATTCTACTCTGTCAAATAGAAGGGCTTTAAAAATTACTAAATTCACCACAAGCCTGTCAGAAACCTAACGCATGTTGCCAGCCATTGAGTATTAAGACAATGATGACACTGGTATAAGCCACTCCTGTAGCAGACACCTTGTTATACTACTCTAGAAGATTTTTTAGAGCTCCACTCTTTCCTACCTAGAATTCAGCCAGCTTTCATCTGAGTTTTACTACAGGACTCAAAGAAATGCTCGTGGTTACCAGCAGAATCATAAAATGACAAGCTAAAAAGAATATTCACTCTCACCTAGCCCACCCTTTTCCTTCCACAGTGTGGAAACAGATGAGAGAGGAAATACCTTGCTCATGGACACACAGCTGGATACTTGTGTAGCTGGGTCCGTGTTGGGTTTTGTGAACTTAACATTGGTTTTAGGGCGGGATCAATTGCACTGCCTCCCCTGGGAGGCCTGACGCATGGATGGGGATTAAGAAAACTAGGATGGAAAATAGGGTGAGGGAAGAGAAAGAGAAACAGGACTGCAAGAGAAGGAACTGAGAAAGGCTAAAAACATGTTCCCCGCAGGTGCCACTGGAGGGCTCCGTGACTTTCCAATGTAGCTGCCTTAACGCGGTGACATTCTGATGCATCCATCAAAACAAATTTTTAGTGCACTGGCATTGAAAGGCAGCGGAGGGCAATGGTTAAGACTGGACTCTGGAGCCAGAATGCCCAGGCTTGAATCCAGGCTCTGCCACTAGCTGTGTGACCTCTGCAAGTTACTTACCCTCTCTTTCCAAAATGGGGATGATAATAGTATATACTGCACGGGATTGCCGTAGGATTAAATGAGTTAGGAAGTGTGAAGTGCTTATAGTAGTGCCGGGCACATGGGAAATTCTATTATTATCAAATGATGGAGAAAACAGACTTACGATATTCTCAGCTCTCACCTGGGTTTGAGGATGAAGTGAAGCTTGGGATAGAGGATAAGGCTGAGGGATGGAACAGGGGTGGCAGTTAAGGTAAGGCCGTGTGGGGTGCATATCACTGGCAATGTGCAGCCAGATCAGAATGCCTCACGCATCACCCGGCACATCAAACGGATAGTCCTTGAGCCCACTCCAGCTTCCTTCTAATCCATTTTCAGATTATTGCTCTTTCCCCTCCTGCTGCCTTCATCTCAGCTCCTCAGGCAGCAGCTGTTTGGTCCTGCCTGTTGCTCATCCTGTCGGGAGACTAATCCGAGCCATGCAGAGCTGCAGTGCAGTTGAACTAATAAGCTAGAAATTAAAGTGATATAATAACTTTATAATATTACAAGTATTATGTAGTATCAAAATAATTTAAGTTTTGGTAAGAAGGTGTCACTTGTCCCAGATTCCTTCATGTACGGATTCCTTCAACACCCCGAGTATCTCTGCCTTCTGGGCAGGCCCCAGCGTCAGGATTGCCCCTCCTCCTGGCTTCATGCGTCATGGCTGGGACCCCAAGAGAAAGAACAAGTCCAGGCAGAAGTTGGAGTCATTGTTTAAGGTTGGTCTTTAGGAGGTTGTAATACTGGGCGACACAGGCAGTGCTACTTCAGTGCCCAGGGGACAGATTGCTGCACAGAACTAGGGCAAGAACCGAGAGAGCTGAGTGTCATTTTCCCACCTCACAGGTTTGCCGTGTGGGGAAGGGATGTTGGCAGGTAATCCATCTCCCAGTGGCTGGGCTGACGGGGCACCCTTGGGGCGCCAAGGCAAAAGGCAGACGGACATGCAGGACAACCCCAGGACTCCCAGCAATTAGTGGGTGGAGGAGGGAACGGACGGGTCTGAAGTGCTTTATACAGGCAGTGAGAGTTGAGTTATGATGATTCTGTGGCTCCCTTTGTGTTGGGAAATGAAGTCACACAAAAATAAATAAGACAAATTGTCCTCAAAGAAGTGAAAGTTTGGGGAATCAGACATGCAAACAGATAATTAAAATGTGACAAGTACTGTTTCAAGAAAACACACACGGACTCAGGAAAGACTCAGGAAAGGGGAGGTAACAACTGAGCGAGGCTCTAAGGGACGAACAGGAGTTTGCCAGATGAAAAAGAGATGGAGGAATGTTCTAGACAGGAATCTCACATGCAGAGGCTTAGAGCTACGAAAATTCTTTTCGCTGGAGGGTGGAGAGGTAAGTTAGGGGCAGATGGTGAAGGAGGCAGGAGATCTGGAATTTATTTTATAGGCAAGAGAGAACTAGCCCAGATTTTTTTTTTTGGAAGGTAACTCAGAGGGAAATTTGGACAATTAATTGAGAGGTGAGAGGTACCCAGGTGGTGGGGTTAGGACCGGGGTCAGAAGAGTCATGGGACTGAGGAAATAACTTGTGCAAAGACCCAGCAGTGGCCAGAGATCATACTGTTTCAGGAACTGTGGTTTCAGAAACAGGAGGTTCTGTGTGGCTGGAGCACATCTGGGGTGGCAGGTGGAGGGGATGGCAGGAGGGGCAGACAGAAAAAAAAGGCTGCTCACTTGCACGCACCGTGCTGTGAGTTCAAGCGGCAAGCTCAAGTTGAAATTAGAGCAGAGCACAGGAGTTGTCAGGGCCTTGAAGGATAACCCTGTGCCCTTTTTATCCCTGAATCTCTGCCCTACCACAGGGCCTGGGGCCTGGGGGTGGGGAGAGGGGACGAGGGGCTCCAGAAATGTTTTTTGAGTTAAACTAGAGAAGTGAAGGAAACAAGCCTCCAGCAGAGCGGAGCGCGAGCAGGAGCCTGCGGTAAATGGTCAAATGGTCAATCAGGTGATACCCGGCGGTATGGGGTGGGGAGGAAGCTCTGGGAGACCAGGCTGCAGACGGGAACATATGACTCAGGACCTTGAGTGCCAGGCTAAGGATCTTGGCCACCCACTGGGATGCAGTGGGAGTGTGGGGGCTTCGAAGCCTGAACTATGCAGCCCGCAGTATGTTTGCTAAAACATTACACATTTAGAAGATCTTAACTCTTTTTACATTGCAAATAATTCTCCAGAAGAACCGATTCCTCCCGCGAATAGGCAGCCTCTACCTTTTGATGCAGTCTTCCTTTCTGAGGGCTGTGTGGAAAGACCAGTTGCAAAAGAAATTAAAAACAAAACAAAAAACCACCAATCTCAGCCATCGCAACGGGCGAGTTTCGAAGAAATTAAATGCTTTAAAAGAAGAAGAACGCAGACCTCCCACAGAACCCCAAGCCCATGAGAGTGGCATTGAAAAACCACCCATTTTCTGGAACATCTTTTGGAGTCGGATCGCAGCCACCCGCGTCCCCGGACCGCCCCCGCCCCCCGGCCCCCACCCCCCGGCCCCTACCCCGACAGCCGCCACCGCACGCGCTCGCAGGATGACGCGGGCTGGCGGCGGCGCGGCCGCGCAGGTGAGGGGCCACCGGTCCCCGAGGCGCCCATTCGCCGCCGCCGCAGGCCCGGGCGGGGCGGGGCGGGGGCCCCGGGGAGGGCGGGCTTGCGGGAGGACCAGGGCCGGCGCGCGGGAGGGCGGGGGCGCCGGCGGGCCAGCCCTGCCTGCTTGCCTGCCTGGGGCGCGGCGGCCGCGCGCCGCAGTCGAGCCTCGGCCGCGCGGGCGCAGGGACGGCGCGGGGACGGCGGGCCGCCGGAGGCTGCGGTGGCGCGGGAGCGGCGCCATCTGCGCTCGGGCTCTGGGCGGCCGCGGCTGCAGAACGTGAGTAGCTCGGCGCGCGGCTGCGGCGGGGACACCTCGGGGAGCGGGGACGGCGCGGGGCTGCTCTGGGGTCCTTGGCACGCCGGCTGGGTTCCGCACAGCGCCCTCCCGGCGGCCGGGCGAACCTGGTCGCCGGCCCCCTGCTTGCCCTCAGGCCCCCGATCGCAGCGCGGAGGGCACGGGCGCCGGGGAGGGCACCGCTCACATGCAGCGGCCCCCGGCGGGCGCCCATCCCCTCCTCCGCTCGGCGACCAACTTCAGCATCCGCGCCAGCGCCCCACGCTTTCCGGGCAGCCCCGCCTGGAGTCTCTGTGGGCAGGCGGGCCTGGAGAGGCTCCTAGGCCCGGCACTGCGGCTTCCCGGGCAGGGACCCCGAGGGCTGGGGGTCCCGCCACAGAGCCGGCGGGGCGAGGAGCGCAGGGAGCGGCCGGCGCGCTGGGCGGGTGCGCGTTCGGGGCCGGCGGATACATCTGGGCGTGGGCTTTGTTCCGATGCGCTCACACCTGCGCCGATCGCCGGAGTTTCGGGCCGAGCCGCCCTCCGCTCTCGCCGCCCTGGACATGGGGAATGGGGGGAACCAAAGAGACCGCGGAGGCAGCAGGGTTGGGGGCTTTCCCCGGGCTTTGTTGGCCCTACAGGTGCGGGCCTCGGGGGTCCAGGCGCCCCGCCCAGCGTCCGGGGGGCTGGGACTTGGGGCTGGCACGCCGGGGCTTGGGGCGGACTCTGAAGAGCCCCTTCCCTGCCCAGGCTCCCAATGGTGGGGTCTGGCCACAGCTTCCCCGGGGATGCTGTGTTGAGCCGGGAGTGCCTGCCGGCTCCGGAGCATCCATCTCACGGCGCGCGCCATCTGCGCCGCGCGGGTGGGCGCCGCAACGTGCTGGTCCCCCGCCGTTCGCCCGCTCGGCCATTCCCGGCCCGCGTCTGCCAGTGCGCAGAGTCGGAATCCCGGTGCGGGGTTCGAGTGAGCCAGGGAGTCGTCATTTCTCCCAGAGCGGTGTACCCCGGGGGCTGCTTCCCTTCCCTCCGGATCCCCTCCCCTCCCGCCCGGCTGTCGGGCCGCCGCCGCATCTCCTGTGCCCGGCGCGCCCGGGGGCCGCCCCTGCGCAGCGGCGGGCGCGGAGCGGGGGCGGCTCTTTCCCACCCGCCTCCTCCCTTTTCGCATCAGCTGCTCCAGCCGGAGGCGACATCCGGCGCGGAGCCGTCTCTCCTGGGAGGGGAGCGTCCTTTCCCTTGCCGATCCCGTAGGGTGCACGCGCCCACGTGCGCATCTGAGGGGCTGGGCTGTTTCTCGCTCGAGGATCTTGCAGGAAGAGTAGGAAGCGAGTGTAACGGGGCAGGAGGCCTTCGTTCTGCACCAGGAGCTCCCCCTGGGGCTGTCCTGGGAAGGAACACGGTAGTCACTGAACACAGACCTACAGAGGCGGCACTGCTTGGGTGGGACTGCTTTATGCTAACCGTGCCCTGTTATTAAAATATTGTAATAATAGCTCGCAAGTAAATGAGACCTTCCAGAAGTACTGAAATAGATTTAGACAACTAGATACCTTCTACGCAGCATTTTTTGAGAGCTTCAGATACTCCGGGCGCTGTGCGTGTTACACGTATCATCTCATTTAATGTCCGCGACACCCCCATTTAAAAAATTAGACGGAGACCTGCAGAGGTCAAGTAACTTCCCCAAGGCCACATAGCTAGGAAGTCGGGGAGCGAGGATTAGTTTTTTGCCCCTACGCGTTACCATCCAAGACTGAAAATGGGGCCTTTTGGGGCTTATCGTTCATTAGTTTAGGGGAAGCCTGAAACCACTGAGTGTTCAAAATTAGGGACATAAGCCCATGTAACTGACCCCTGCAGACCTCACAGGAGCCGGCAATATTGTAACTCAGCCAATTGTATTGTGAAATGGCCTTTTATTGCCGGTATTGCCCTTGAGTTCCTTTATGTGTTCCTTTATTCCTGTTAGCTTTTAGGTACGCGCCTGTTAACCTATAGTCCAACCAGTTACCGTCACTGGAGTGTCCTTAGTGACCAGAACCCCTGCGATGAGAGAGGCCAAGAGTTCCTGGAACATCACAATTTTTGAGAAAACTTTGTTTTTTTTTAAGAAAAGGCAAATGTTTCTGTTTCGGGCTTCCAGCTCTGAATCTCTTCTGTAGACTTTTTTTGACTGCAGAAGATTTACTCCTCAAATTGGATGTTGAATTTGAACGGGACCCGAGTACAAAATCTTAGGAAAGCGTTTGATATCCTAAATTCCTAGTGCATTTACAAAGATGCTGCGTGTTAACTGGTAGAAACAAGAATCAGCTGTTCCTGGAATAGCTTTTAGAATGATTGTAATTTACTGACCAGCTGGAAAAATGAATTCATTTTGCATTCTTAATCCTACTGACTCATGGTCTTCTTTCAGCCTGCTTTCTATTTTATTACAGGAAAGTTGCTAAACATTTCACATAATGCAGGAATATGAGAGCTGTAAGAGGACACTGTAGCGAAACTTCTGGGTTTCAGAATGAGTCCAGTGGGGCTCAGAGAGGTCGCCCATCCCTCTAATGCAGGGTCCGGATGAGGTCTTTGGACTGTAGGCTGGTGCCCTTACACCAGATCATTTTTGTTATGGCAACAGTGACAGTAAGTGAAAAGCAAGTCATCCTTGGAAATGGTACTTCCTGTGAGGGCGACATGACAATGACAAGAATAGTTGGGTGTGAGTGCTTCAGAAGCATGAGAGAGAGGGTACAGAGAATGTATACACCTGGACTGTAGAAAATTTTCTTATGAATCCATTCAAGTAATGCTTTCGTGTAGGTGCAGTTTTCCTTGTGTAATCGGTTGAATATGAATAGAATCTGCAGATATTATTTTGTGTATGTACAAAGGAGCCTTTTAATGGACCCCCACAGCAAGCTTTTCTGGTAAAGAGATTCTTTCATTCATTCATTCACTCATAAATATTTGCTGAGCACGTGCCCTACTGTTCCTGGCTGGGGATACAGGGGTGAGGAAAACAGAGTTCCTGCCCTCGGGGAGATTAATTCTCCTTTTATCATCTGTGGCTGCATACTTCCACACACACAGATTCTTTTTCACATATAAATGTCCAGCTTGATGAACTTGCCCAGACTGAATACACCAATGTAACTAGTTCTCAAATCAAGGAACAGAACACTGTGAACAGCTGAGAAAGCCCACTCGCGGCTCCCACAGTCGTTACTCGCCCCTAAGGTCACTGCCAAAAGCATGAGGCGTCCATGCTTTTCTCTTGATATTGTCGCCGCCATGAAATCGGAAGGCCTTTTCTTAGTCAGCTGGGTCTGCGAAACAAAGTACCATGGACTGGATGGCTTAAAGAACAGACGTTTATTTTCTTACAGTTCTGGAGTCTGGAAGTCCAAGGTCAGAGTGCCAGCATGGGCGGGTTCTGGTGAGAGCTCCCCTCTGGCTTGCACACAGATGGCCATCTTCTCTCTGTGGCGCATGTGGAGAGAGATCTCTCTCTCTTCCTCTTCTTAGAAGGCCACAGATCGTATAGGATTAGGACCCCACCCTTCCTGCCTCGTTTAACCTTAATTATCTCCTAAAAAAGCCCTATCTCCAGATACAGTCATATTGGGGATTAAGGCTTCAACATAGGAATTTGCGGGGAGGTGGGGTACACAATTCAGTCCACAGTAGTCCTGATTTGCTGCCTCCGTCAGAAAACTTTGGCGTTTCATTCCCATTTCCACCAAACAGTTTCCATCTAAGAAGCATGCTAATGGAAAGCAAATTTACCTAGAGTGTAGAGCTCCTACAGTATTCTTCTCTAGGAGATTCTGTGTTTGCATCCAAAGACTGCTGTAGGTCAGCCTTCAACTGCTGAGATGAGTGGCAAAGAGGAGGTGATTTGAAAATGATTGAAAATTACTAAATTCCTTTAGACGCACTTTCCCTTTTCTGTTTCATGCTTCTCCACCTGCATGAGCCCTGACCCTTCCTCCAGGTGAGGGCGGAGGAGCTGCTAGGGGTCTCCTAGCATTAGGGATGCTGGGGCAAGGATCCAGTGGCTTATTGTAATTTGTCCACCCTTTGTCCCTTTGTCCACCCAGGCAAATGAAAAGCCTCTTTAGTCTGAAAGAGCTTTATTGACATCGGAGACTGAGGTTTCTAAGAATAGGAAAATGCACCAAAATGAGCTGATGTTTATTTTCCCTATCAAAATGTGAAGGAGAGGGCTACATGAGGACAATATGGGAATGGCTCTGCCTCCAGTTTTAGCAACTATAAATTTTCAGTATCAGGTTGTCTTTAAATAGGGGAGCAAGTGCAATATATTTCTAGAAAATGTGATGTTTTTGCTAAGTCTTTTTTTTTTTTTTTTTGAGGAAGATTAGCCCTGAGCTAACTACTGCCAATCCTCCGCTTTTTGCTGAGGAAGCCTGGCCCTGAGCTAACATCCGTGCCCATCTTCCTCTACTTTATATGTGGGACGCCTACCACAGCATGGCTTGCCAAGTGGTGCCATGTCCGCATCCGGGATCTGAACCGGCGAACCCTGGGCCACCGAGAAGCGGAACGTGTGAACTTAACCGCTGTGCCGCCGGGCCGGCCCTGCTAAGTTTTTTTTTTTATTGTGGTAAAATGTATATAACATAAAATTTACCATTTTAACTCTTTTTAACTGTATAGTTTAAATACTTCACATGGTTGTGCAGCCATCACCACTGTCCTCTCCAGAACTTTTCTCATCTTCTCAAACTGAAACTCGATGCGTGTTAAGCAATAACTCCCCACCCCCCTCCCACCCTGACAAGGATCATTCTATTTTCTGTCTCTGTGAATTTGACTACCCCGAGTGCCTCATAGGAGTGGAATCCTACAGTATCTGTCCTTTGGTGACTGGCTTATTTCACTTAGCATCATGTCTTCAAGGTTCATCCATGTGTCAGAATTTCCTTCCTTTTTAAAGCTGAATAATATTCCATTGTATGTACATACGCATTTTGTTTTCATCGATTCATCTGTCAATGGGCATTTGGGCTGCTTCCACTTTTTGGCTATTGTGAATAATGCTGCAATGAACATGAGTGTACAGATATCTTTCTGAGTCGCTTCTTTCCACTCTTTAGGGTGTATACCCAAATGGGATTGCTGGATCATATGGTAATTCTATTTTCATTTTTTGAGGAATGACTACACTGTTTCCCGTAGCAGCTACACCATTTTACAGTCCCGCCAAGAGTGTACAAGGGTTCCAGTTTCTTCACTTCTTTGCCAGCACTTACTTCCTATTTTCTTGATCATAGCCATCCTAGAGGGTATAAAGAGCTATAGCTGTTACTTTTTAAAGTTATAAATTAATAGACTATATATTGTGAATAAATCATTCACAATATTTTCTAACTTATGGGTTTAACTTTTATTAGTAAGAAGATGTATGGTTTCTAACAAGTGTTAATTGACCCTATACTTTGTGCAGAGCTTGAAATAGATGCAGTGGAGTAGGTGTGTCTGTGTGTCATAGTGCAGGATAAGCCAGCATTGATGACATGCATTGATGTTATTTTTTTTAGTGTTGCATTAGGCCATATATATCTGTAGTGCGCTTGTCCTAAGTGATTTTGCTCTAAGGACACGTTAAATATTAGTATGCTTTTGTTTTGTTAAAAAAATGACGTTATTTTAACCCAGATCAAGAGCAAATCTGATATATAGGCATAGCCTATGCCGAATGTTTACGGATATGCTGGAGTTGTAAATTAAAGGTCTGCGTTGGGCACTCCTGCCCACGATTGCATCTTCAAAGATGACAGCATAAACCCTCACTACCCAATTATAATTGCTTAGCCGAGCTAATAAAAAAGATGTGGTGTCAACTTAATTGACCTATTTTTCTGGTTTACAAGATTGGAATTTCAAATTAGGAAAAGGTAATTTTTTAAAGTCTAATGGAGGGTTTCCCTTAAGTGACTAAATAACTAGTGAATCTAAGAAATGCCATGGTAAAGGGCACACTGATGCTGTTTTAGTGCACGTCCTATCCAAATGGCTTCTTCGGTTTAAAACCCGGAAGGACAAATCTTGTCTTCTGTGTTCTCTGATATTCTTCCATATTGCCCTGAACTTAAAGCGTTGCTCGCTTCACATGAGAATGAAAATGACAGATACCAGCAGACGAAAATGATCCTCTTAAAAATTCTTCTGATTAAAAGGTGATAGCAAGGGCTGGAAAGAATATTTTGAAGATGCATGTACTCATGTGTGTATGTAAATTTTATGATGAGCCTGGTACCTTGGTTCAAAATCCACTGTGACCAGAAAAATATATTCCCAAGGAAATCTGAGGGAATCGTGTAGGAGGTCTTCTACTGTGTAATATGCAATGAATTCGATTTATCTTTCTCAAGTGGGCTGAGAGCATTCAAAAAATTCAGTATATGTATTCAGTTTGTAGCGATCTTTTCTCCAAATTTCAACTTTAAAGCTAATTTCATGCTGCTTTTAGATGCCCGTGGCTTTGGGATGGTTTGATTCACAGAATACATTTTTGGCAAACATTACCAACTCGTATTAAACACCGTTAACAGATGCTCTCTCAAGAGAAAGGGAAAGCCAAAGTACTAATCTTCCATTAATTACGCCTTACAGTAAAACTGGATTGTCGACAGAGTTTCATCCTGGAGTCTTTTGGTCTTTGAGGAAGGGTGGCTTGCGAGCTAGCCTGCTGCTGTCTCCCAGAGCCTTGCGCAGCTTTTCAGGCCCTCACCTCAATAGGGAGCTGAAAGGACAGAGGAACAAAGGGGCCCTGTTTTGCCTGCCCCACTTGCTGGGCTGTTGTCTTGGCCCTTTTCACTGAAGGAGTGGGGGGAGCTGGGTCAGAGTTGAAGAACGCTGAAAAGGAATTCAAGCTTCATGTCGAAATTTGAATTATAGCTGCGGTGTGAGTGCCGAGTAGTAGATTAGTTGGAATTGAAATTTCTGAATCTGTGGAAGCTTAAGTGACAGATGGTGTTGGAACAACGTCCATAGAGCTGGATGGCGCACCCGAAATGTTGAGCACCCAGGCGAGGCCCTCGGTAAACAGCTAGTTAACTGACAAAAGTTTTAAAACTGTAGGAAGTGCATTTGGACGCTGTTCGCTGCATGAAGACGTTGGACTGTGTGAATTTAAGGGGAGGCCCCTGCGTCTGGTGTGCGTTCAGATGCACTTGTCTCCCCTAATTGCATTGCAAATATTCTCCTCTCTGTTCTGCTGCTTTCCCCTCTGGTATCCCATTGAATAAATACAGAAATGCTCCATCAGCCCCCCTTGTAAACTCTCATTATGGTGTTTTGGTATTGACCACAGATTGTTTTGATATGTGACAAGATAAATCTGTCCTCAATATTGACTAGGCGGTGTTTTTTCCTATATTTATGAAGAGTGATTTCCGCTCTCTGCTTCTGGTGGGAGTCCATCATTGTTAGACTTGCTATTGAAGTGTTTAATATGGTACATGGTTCCGCATTCAATTTAGCAGGCAGCATTGGATTTCAAACATTTCAGAAGGAGAAATTGGCTGTGTGTATCACTGGAATAATAAAACAGCTACTGGGAAGTCGCAGTTACTGAAATGAAAGTGAAGTAGAAAAGAATTTGGGGTAATTTGAGGTGGTTCCGGGTGTTCCATAAAACTACAGTTGGAAGAATTTTGCTTTGGCATCTTTGGCCAGTTAAATGACTTGGTGACATAGTCTTTTGTTCCTGATGTTAGTAGCGTGACAACTGAAAGCCATTTTTTAATATACATTTAATACATTCAAATGAATCCTTCCACTTTTAGGGAAATAACATTGACATGGCAGTAATATGAACAAAATAGTAAGGTAGAAATTCAGAGATAATACTGTAATATAAACAAAGGAGAGTTTACTTCAAAACTGATTGTATTAACATATCATGTGTTGTATTTTACATAAATCGTGATATGTATTTTATCTCACAAATTTTAAGGGACCTTGCATTTTGATAGTTGGAATAGGGTTTTTAAAACCCCATGGAAGTGTATGTTCCTAGTAGTAGTTGCCTTGATGCAAAATCATAGTGGGAGGTAAAATATCTCAAGGGTTTATTGCTGTGCTAGGACTTTGAGGGCACTCATTAGACAGCAGAGAGGGAATGAGTTCATGGCCAGATTCATTTGCTGGGACTGGGATTGGAAGAGTAGAGATCAGAGAGTGTGAAGAATTCAGATGGAGGGAAGGCTCAGGTGGGTAACGAGAGCTGTGACATACTGGAGAAGTGTCCTACGGCAGAAGGAGCAAGAAAAATTTAAATAATGAGGAGAGAGTAAAGAACAGAGTAATAACTTAAAATCTGAAAGAAGGAGAAAGGGAGGAGAATAAAAATGTTTGTGGTGATTGCTTGGCTAATGGAGAAATGAAGTGTCACGCTTCATTTCATAGCATCCAATACTAAATATTTTAAAGAGATTTCATTGTGGTGCTTTAGGTCATTGAGGTAATTTGACATCGTAAAACAGAAATAACTCACAAATCACTCTGCAAAAATGAGATATATAATATGTTTACGTTGAAAAGAAACGCGCTGATAAGAATTTACTGAGTCAAAGCTAAAGTTATTTCAGCTTAAGACAATTAAATCTTTACTTTGTCTCTCCTCTCCAGTTATTTTGTTCCTTTGCAGACAGATGGTTCCAGCTTAAGAAAGTTAGATATGTGAAAATGTGAACTTTCCAAACACATTTGGGGTGCTTATTCATGTTAAACAGGATTCTTTGCTTTGCACAATAATTATATGATGAGTGAACTCCTGTAATGTATCAAAGGTCAGTTCAAGAACAACTTTTCAGGATATCTAAGCAGATAGATTATTCTGTCTACTGAAAGAGCATGGCATAATAGATACCAAGGGAAACCCAAGCAAATAAGACTAAAGGAAAATCAGTAAAGAGGTGGACAGGTGGTAAGTGAAGAGAAATACCTCAACTGCATGAAAATATTTGATATTTGCCCTAGATAACATTGAGAGGCCAAGTCTCTCACGATAAAAGAAAGCAGATAATGAAATAGTCATCCAGCTAATCCAGACTTTTTTGGCCTTGTTCGTAATAGATAGATAATTCTGTCAGCTTTCCCCAGGATTCTGACTATGGAAACCCAGTCCTTCTTGTGTTCCAGTAGGAGCCTGAGCTGCATTTCTCATTAGGCATGGTGCTATGTGTGAAAGTCTCCTCATATTAGATGAATGAGTGAATGCAAGAATGAAGACTGAATATGAATATTGCAAAATGTCACGTGGATCTTTTGTTGGAGAAAACTGGGGAATTTTGTCCTCTGCCCTGGTTTGAAGACATAGCTGAAGTCTAGACCGTGGGAGATCAAACATTCATAATTTCATGCCTGGATTCTGTATGACTGTAATTTGCTTCCTGGTTCTAAATTAAGCAGTCGAGCAGGCAGGTGAAATCACTCAATCCAGAAGGGTACTATTTTTTAAATTGCTGCCGTGAGCTCTAAATGACATCTTTGTGACCCAAAAGAATTCCTTTGTAATTTTCTACCTTTGCTCACAACAGATGAGGAACTGAACTTTGTCCCCTTTTTGGGTTGTCATTAAGTATTACTATCTGTTGTTTTCTTTGTATTCCAAGATGTGAGTTGAGTTACAATGTGGCCTTTCCCAATGAGTTAGCGGGTTATAGTGATTGGGTTCAAAGCAGTGGTGCCATATTTGAGAGACACCTAGAGTAAAAATTTATGTGAAATTTTTGATTAAATTTTGAGAAGTACTGGGCTACTGTGCATAGACTAAGAAACCTCTGTATACTGTATGGCTTTGGAAAAGTTCCTTGAGTCCTTCTCTTCCTTTAGCTAGAAAATGAATGTGAAACGCACACATTTTCTCATCGTTCAACCCTCCCTCACGAGAGAATGTCACTGTGACGAATGGTGATAAAGATGAAGGTGCTGAGAGAAAGATGACATCAATCTATGTTCTGATTAGGTAGAATGCGCTTGCTATTTTTTCCACCATAATATTCTGCCAAATTTGCTTCAGAGATGTGTATGTATCATACATCCTTGGCAATAACTGTGTCTACTTGATTTTGAATGAACTTTTGAATGGTCTCGTGCTGCAATCTGAGAGATTGATACCCTTTTTGATGTTGCATGGTAGGACTGCTTTCAAAACACCAACTGAATTCTTAACTTTTGACAAATGATGATACATATGTGAAAGTCAGATTGAGTCAGTATGATAAAAAAGGGTGTCAATTCAGCGAATACTTTTCTTTCCAGTTGTATTCAATGTCAGTAATAGTCTTTAGAAATCTAATTGTTTTATTTCAAGCCATATCCTATTTATATTTTTAAAGAGGAAAATCAGTAATTTTTAGTGTCAGCCATGACTAACTAGCAACCCCACAAGTCAACAAAGCATGAAACCATTTTAACATATTAAATTCATTCAGCTTGCAAACTGCATGTGCTTAGAGGTCTGATACAGAGAGAAACACATGCAACGAGCTTTGTGAGCAGGTTTGTGTATAAATTATAGTTTGTATTTATTCTGTTCCTTTGCATCTGTTCTGTTCCTGTGCACCTCAGAGAAACGACAAGTACTTAAAAAATAGTAGCCACACAGCCACTATGGAAAACAGTATGGAGGTTCCTCAAAAAATTGAAAGTCAAACTACCCTATTATCTGGCAATCCCACATCTGGGTATATATCCAAAGAAAATGAAAATAGGATCTCGGAGAGATACTGCCCTCCCATGTGCATTGCAGCGTTTTTCACAATAGCCAAGATTTGGAAATAACCTGCGTCAATCAATGGCTGAATGAATAAAGAAAATGTGGTCTCTCTCTCTCTCTCTCTCTCTCTCTCTATAAAATGGAATATCATTCATCCATGAGAAAGAAGGAAATCCTGCCATTTGTGACAAGGGGGATCAACCTGGAGGGCATTGTGCTAAGTGAAATAAGCCAGACAGAGAAAGCCAAATGCTGCATGGTATCACTTATGTGTGAAATCTAAAAAACAAGTCAAACTCATAGAAACAGAGTAGAAAAGTGGTTGCCAGGGGCTGGAGGGTGGGGAAAATAGGGAGAGGTTGGTAAAAGGGTACAAACGTTCAGCTATCAGATGAATAAGGCCTGAGGATCTAATGTATAACTTTGGTGACTAAAGTTGATCGCACTGTATTGTGTAATTAAAATTTGCTAAGAGAGTAGAACTCAAATGTTCTGATTAAAAGAAAGGTAAATAGGTGAGATGGTGGATGTATTAACTAGAAGGGAGGAATCCTGTCGCAGTGTGCACATATATCAAATCGCCACGATGTACACTTAAATGTCTTACAATTTTATTTGTCAATTATACTTAGATAAAGTTGAAAAAATGCTAGTCATCATTGACCTGGGTATAGACATGGAGCTTTAGAAATGTGTTTTGGGTTGAATGGTGTTCCCCCAGATTCATAGGTGTCCCCACCCCTAGCACCTCAGAATATGACCTTATTTGGAGATAGTCTTTACAGTTATACTGAGATCATTAGAGCGGGCCCTAATTCAGTATGACTAGCATCTTTACAAAAAGAGGAAATTTGGAGACAGGCACAGTGGGAGAAAGCTGTGTGGAGTCTCGGTGTAGATGTCCCTGCTGCTCCCGGCCGTTCAGAAGCTATCTTTTGACTTGAAAAATGGGATGGTTGCTGACTCTTCCTCATGCTGAGGAAGCTGAAGGCTTGGATGCGCTGCCAGGCTGGTTCGGTGTGAACGCTGCTTCAGTGGGGCGGGCTGAAGGAGGACATTGTGGAGAATTTCGCCGCTAACTAAAATCAGGCAGCACCTGTGTCTCTTTCAAGAAGCGAGATTGCCAAGTGCTTTGAACCAACTTGAATATTAGTTTGAATGAACTGGAAACTCTAAAACTGTGTTAGCTGGTCCTTGATGACGTCTGCCCACGTGGTAGAACTGGCTTTCTTCATTTCCACCAGTGACAGCCTTGACTGTCTTAGTTGCTAAGTTCCTTCAGGGCAATGACCCTAACTATTAATGTCATGTGTACGGTTTTTACTGAGCTGCCACATGCAAAGGAGGGCCCGATTGTTTTAAATAATAACAGTGAGACGATTTGGTAGGAAGATTCTTGGGATGAGCACTGAAAACTTTACAACTCTGAGTTTGCGTGATTCATTCATTCCATTTTGATATGTAAACCGTTGGCCAATTTGAGGTCTCCTCCTGGTGGTAATGTTCTTCGCTTCCTACGGACTCCAGTTTATTTATGATCCTGTCAGGAGGGAAATGAAAACCCACCAGCATGCAGCAAGGAATCATTTGGAATCATGGCTGTTTTAATTGTGTGGGTTTAAAGCTTCCTTTGCCATGCAGGGCAGCGAGGTGCAAATTGATGGAGTGACGTGCCCAAGGCCCTGGACAGGAGCAGAGGACAGGCAGTGATTTGTTTCTGAAAATCCCTCTCTCCATGTAAGCTCTTTAGATCTTTTAAATATTTGCTTTGAAAGACAATTTTATGAAGATTATTTGAAAGATTTATGGGAACCATTGTAATGTTTGGTGTTGACCAAAGATTATTTGCAAATGTACTAATATAGGGCCAGCAGTGCCAGTTAGGATAAATTACCAGCTTTAGATCTATCTTATTCTTTTGGATTCTTAGCCTACGTTTTGTTCTATTAAGCTCACATCTTAAAATTTTAGGTGCAAGACCACACTCTCCTTATTGCATACTCTTGACAAGCAGAATACATCTGGGGAAAGCAGTTACCGCCAAGGAAAATGGAAATGGGCTCTGCTCTGGTCATGGTCTAAGCATGATTTCAGCCCTTCCCACTCCTTCTCTAATCTCCTCTGCACAGTTAGGAGTGGGGCCAGTGATGAATATGCATGTGTCACACACCTGTGACCAAGAGATCCTCCATCAAGGACTGGCAGAGTATCAGTTACTTGAAATGGATGGCTCGCGGCAGCTGCTGTCTGTGCCCCACCGGGCGCCCTGCCCTGCACCGACAGCTGCACAGCACGTCCTGCCATCACACCACCTCGGCCACCTCCATCAAAAAGAGGGTCTAGCCCACTGATCCCAAGGCATTACTTCTTGGGCGGTCTGCTCCTGATCCGTGTAAAGATGTCTCTCTGAATTTTAGGAAATGACATCACAATGATTTTACAATTTTTTACTATTAATAAATAACAATAATCCATGACAGTTATTGGTTGCTTAACTATATGGAGAATGTTACATGGAGTGTCTCATTGAATCTTCACAATAACCCTTTATGTCAGAGGCCAGCACATTTTTTCTCTAAACAGCCAGATAGTAAATATTTTATTTTATTTTTTTCCTTTTTCTCCCCAAAGCCCCCCAGGACATAGTTGTATATTCTTAGTTGTGGGTCCTTCTAGTTGTGGCATGTGGGATGCCACCTCAGCAAGCCTTGACGAGCAGTGCCATGTCCGCACCCAGGATTCGAACCGCTGAAACCCTGAGCCGCAGCAGCGGAGCACGCGAACTTAGCCACTCAGCCATGGGGCCGGCCCCCAGATAGTAAATATTTTAGACTTTGTAGGTCATGCAGTCTCTCCCCCAAAAAGTCACAGATAAAAGGTAAATGAATGGGCATTTCCATGTTCTCATAAAGCTTTCTTTACAAAAATAGGTAGTGTGCCAGATTTGCCCGTGGGTCATAGTTTGCCAATCCATTTTATGTTGTTTTGCCCATTTTATAGATGAGGAAACTGAGGCTTAGGGAGTTTAACTAATGGGTCAAAATAGCGCAGCTGTTAAGTTGTAGAACTGGGATTCTAACCCAAGGAGGCTGACCCTATCCTGTAGTCTTAACTCCTATGAGCTACTATGTTATCCTGCTGTGAGCAGGGACAAGGAATGGAATTGTGGTTGCCACATGTTGTGAGTTACAGATTAGGACCCAAACTTCTAAGAGAAACTTTCATTTGTCTTAGAAACGTTGTGTAGGGAAGAATATCAGTCCATGTCCTGAAGATGCTATTTAGGTAAATGTAGATGGTCTAATCTATAGCACCTTCAAGCGATGGCCCTGCATCCTTGAATAACTGAATAAAGCTTTTAAGATTCTCCAGATGATCTGATATTGTGGCCAAATTCAAGATGGCAGAAGGCAAATTACTCTACTTTTTAAAAATATGTAAATTATTAGTTTTTAAAATGTGCTTATACGTTGGTGGTCCTTGTGTTATACAGTAAGATAACTTTGGCATATTCACAAGAAAGATTTTCATTTTCATAAAAAACAAATTAAGCAGAAGAGTTTGTTCTGTGTTTAATACAAAACCCTTGAACGAGAATTCTAAGCAGTTTTTATCATCTGGGATGGACAGCTCCTTTTGTGTTTTATTTCCATGGTAACAGTTAAGTTGACTCAAGAACAACAAGCCTACAAGATAACCATCTAGTTGACATTGTTGGGCATCCCCTTAGGGAATTTGTAATGCTTCACGGTGTCCAGATAGCACCTGAAGTAGTATTACACAGGCTTGCTGTGTTTTTTATACAGCAAGCTCTTATTTAAAGGCGAGGGTTCTCAGAATAGACTGAAGCTAGGAAACATTTTGCTTCAGGCAGCAGTTGAGCGCACGCAAAATGCTGTGAGCAGCCAAACTTCAAAGACGTCCCTGGGACACCACAAAGAGCTTGAACCCACAGTTCCTGACGTCCCGTCCTGGTGAATGACGTTTGAGGAAATATGCAGCTGGCAAAATGGAGGCTTCATGTGACTAAGCATTGTTGCTTGTACTTTGTTTGAGGGAAGCTCAAAATGGAGCCACTCCCTGGTGGAGAAATCAGAGAGTGGAAACTCTTCTTCGGAGGTAACCCTACTCTCTTTGGAAATCTGAAGGCTTTGAATTTAAGTGAGCCTCCATTCATTACTAAGAAAGCTGATGGAAGAGCAAAACCCAACTAGTGGAAAAGTTGACCGCTGTGTTCGCGTGAAGTGGTTTCTGTGAATTAATTGGTGTAACAAATTATAAAGGACATGGTTGATAAATGTAGGAAAAAAATTCTGTGTTGAATCATTTCCTCGAAAAGATAGTCCTAGGCTTAGTTCATTTAATGAAAAAAAAAAATGTAGCCCAAACAAAAAATGGAATTATGGTACTGTGAACAACTTTTTGTTTTTCGTGGCATTTTTTTTTTACAGCTGTATTGAGGTATAATTTACATATCATAAAACCTACCCTTGGTAAGTGTACAATTCAGTGATTTTTTTGTTGTTGTGTTGAAGTACACTGAATTGTACACTTTTAAATGGTTAAGTGCTAAATTTTATGTTATATGTATTTTACCACAATTTAAAAAAAATTTTATTGAAGTCATAATAGTTTATAACTTTGTGAAATTTCAGTTGTATGTTATTATTTGACAGTTACCATATAAACTTGCCCCTTTACCTCTTATACCCAAACCCCAACCCCCTTCCCCTCTGGTAACTACCAATCTGTTCTCTTTGTCCATATGTTAATCTTCCACATATGAGTGAAATCACACGGTGTTTGTCTTTCTCTGTCTGGCTTATTTCACTTAACACAATACACTTAAGGACCATCCACATTGTTGCAAATGGGATGATTTTGTCTTTTTTATGACTGAGTAGTATTCCGTTGTATATATACCACGTCTTCTTTATCCAATCATCAATCAGTGGGTACTTGGGTTGCTTCTACTTCTTGGCTATTGTGAATAATGCTGCAGTGAACGTAGGGGTGCATAAGTCTCTTGAATTGTTGACTTCAAGTTCTTTGGGTAAATACCCAGTAGTAGGATAGCTGGGTCGTGTGGTAATTCTATTTTTAATTTTTTGAGAAATCTCTCCACTGTTTTCCATAGTGGCTGCACCAGTTTGCATTCCCACCAGCAGCGTATGAGGGTTTCCTTTTCTCCACATCCTCTCCAACATTTGTTATTTTTTGTCTTGGTGATTATAACCATTCTAACGGATGTAAGGTGATATCTCAGTGTAGTTTTGATTTGGCTTTCCCTAATGATTAGTGATGTTGAGCATCTTTTCCTGTGCCTCTTGGCCATCTGTATATCTGCTTTGGAAAAATGTCTGTTCAGATCCTCTGCCCATTTTTTGATCAGGTTTTTAGTTTTCTCGTTGTTGAGTTGTGTGAGTTCTTTATATATTTTGGAGATTAATTCCTTGTCAGATATATGATTTGCAAATATTTTTGCCCAGTTGGGGGTTGTCTTTTTGTTTTGTTCCTAGTTTTCTTTGCCTTGCAGAAGCTCTTTAGTCTGATGAAGTCCCACTTGTTTATTTTTTCTTTTGTTTCCCTTGCCTGAGTAGACATGGTATTCAAAAAGATCCTTCTAAAGCCAATGTCAATGAGTGTACTGCCTATGTTTCCTTCTAGTTTTATTGTTTCAGGTCTTACCTTCAAGTCTTTGATCCATTTTGAATTAATTTTTGTGTATGGCAAAAGCTAATGGTCTGCTTTCATTGTTTTGCATGTGGCTGTCCAGTTTTCCCAACACCGTTTAATTAATTAATTTATTTTATTTGTTTTTTGAGGAAGATTAGTCCTGAGTTAACATCTGCCTCTAATCCTCCTCTTTTTGCTGAGGAAGATTGGCCCTGAGCTAACATCCATGCCCATCTTCCTCTATTTCACATGTGAGATGCCTGCTACAGCGTGGCTTGAGAAGTGGTGTGTAGGTCCATACCCGGGATCCAAATCAGCGAACCCTGGGCCACCAAAACAAAATGTGTGAACTTAACCACTGTGTTACCAGGCTGGTCCCCCAACACCATTTAATGAAGAGACTTTCCTTTCTCCGTTGTATGTTCTTAGCTCCTTTCTCAAAGATTAGCTGTCTATAGATGGGTGGTTTTATTTCTGGGCTTTCAATTCTGTTCCATTGATCTGTGTGTCTGTTTTTGTACCAGTAGTGAGCTGTTTTGATTACTATAGTGTTGTAGTATATTTTGAAGTCAGAGATTGTGATGCCTCCAGCTTTGTTCTTTTTCTCAGGATTGCTGTAGCAATTCAAGGTCTTTTGTTGCCCCATATGAGTTTTAGGATTCTTTGTTCTATTTCCATGAAGAATGTCCTTGGGATTCTGATTGGGATTGCATTGAATCTGAGATTGCTTTAGGTAGTATGGACATTTTAACTATATTTATCTTTCCAATCCATGTGCATGGAATATCTTTGCATTTCTTTATGTCATCATCAATTTCTTTCAATAATGTCTTATAGTTTTCATTGTATAGGTCTTTCACCTTGGTTAAATTTATCCCTAGATATTTTATTCTTTTTGTTGCTATTGTAAATGAGATTATGTTCTTGAGTTCTCTTTCTGTTAGTTCATTATTAGAGTATAGAAATGCAACTGACTTTTGTAAGTTGATTTTGTACCCTGCAACTTTGCTGTAGTTGTTGATTATTTCTAGTTTTCCAGTGGATTCTTTGGGGTTTTCTATATATAAAATCATGTTGTCTGCAAACAGTGAGAGTTTCACTTCTTCATTGCCCATTTGGATTCCTTTTACTTCTTTTTCTTGCCTAATTCCTCTGGCCAAAACCTCCAGTAGTATGTTGAAGGAGAGTGTTGAGAGTGGGCACCCTTGTCTTGTTTCTGTTCTCAGAGGGATGGCTTTCAGTTTCTCCCCGTTGAGTATAATGTTGACTATGGGTTTGTCATATGTGGCCTTTATTATGCTGAGGTACTTTCCTCTATGCCCATTTTATTGAGGTGTGTTATCGCAAGTGGATGTTGGATCTTGTCAAATGCTTTCTCTGCATCTATTGAGATTATCGTGTGATTTTTATTCCTCATTTTGTCAATGTGGTGTATCACATTGATTGATTGGTGGATGTTGAACAATCCCTGTGTCCCTGGTATAAATCCCACTTGATCATGGTGTATAATCCTTTTAGTGTATTGCTGTATTCGGTTTGCCAATATTTTGTTGAGGACTTTTGCATCTATGTTCATCAGTGATAGTGGCCTGTAATTTTCCTTCTTCATGTTGTCCTTGTGTGGCTTTGGGATCAGGGTGACGTTGGCCTTGTAAAATGTGTTAGGAAGTGTTCTGTCTTCTTCAACTTTTTGATATAGTTTGAGAAGCATAGAGAGTATATCTTCTTTGAATGTTTGGTAGAATTTGCCAGAGAAGCCATCTGGTCCTGGACTCATATTTTTTGGGAGATTTTTCATTACTGTTTCAATCTCTTTACTTGTGATTGATCTTTTCAGATTCTCTATTTCTTAATTCAGTTATGGGAGGTTGTAAGAGTCCAAGAATTTATCCATTTCTTCTAGGTTGTCCCAATTTGGTGGCATATAGTTTTTCATAGTATTCTCTTATAATCTGCTATATTTCTGTGGTATCCATTGTAATTTCTCCTTTTTCATTTCTAATTTTATTTATTTGAGGCTTCTCTTTTTTTTTCTTAGGGAGTCTGGCTAAGAGCTTGTCAATTTTATTTATCTTCTCGAAGGACCAGCTCTTTGTTTCATTGATTCTTTCTACTGTTTTTGTTTGTTTGTTTCAATTTCATTTACTTCTGCTTTATATTATTTCCCTCCTTCTGCTGACTTTGGGTTTTGTTTTCTCTTCTTTTTCTAATTCTGTAAGGTGTAGTCTAAGATTGCTTACTTGCGATTTTTCTTGTTTGTTAAGTTGGGTGTGTATTGCTATGAATTTCCCTCTTAGGACCACTTTTACTGCATCCCACGTGAGTTGGTATGAGTCTCTTCCCCCAGCTTTTACATTTTGCTGCACTCGTTTATGTCTACCATGTGGATGTGCAAGCTCCATTAGCCATGAGTGTGTGGGTATTTGGGGACCCTCTGGTCTCTGTTATGCATTTGCAGAGACCTCATCAACCCTGTATATGTGAAGAGCTTTTCTAGCCCCCCATGTCTGATTCACCTGCTGAATTCCCTGTTAACTGCCCAGTTAACCCACCAGTTCTTTGTTTGCGCTAAACAAAGTTTCAGTCTCAGGCTAGCCAAACTGTTAGCACACCTGTTTGCTTTCCAGTAACACCTTCCAGTTTAACTGTGAGCGCTCCAATCAAGTGAGCCCACTCTGGCGGGTGCAGCGAAGCTGCTGATTTCACAATCTTTCCTTCCGTGGTTGAATGAATTACCACAATGACAGAGCCAGGGTGGGAAGGGCTGGAAGCAGATCCAGACAACAACACCGTCACAGACTCACTGTTTTGACCCTGAGTTCAGTAAGTTGTCAGGAATAAATGCTCAGGCTGTTGTACGCCTTTGGTCGATTTCCAGAGCACTGAGATAGTTGTGATTTTTTGCCACTTTTGTCCAGTTTTATAGTTGCTTTTTGGGGAGAAAATTTGTCAGCCTCCTCACTGTCCTCATCATAACTGTTTGTTTGTTTTTTGAAGTCTCATTCATCAGAGTGAATGGACCCAGGAATAAATTTCAGATATTTACATGGTCCTGTTATTTGAAGGGTAGATTTGTTTCTAAAATGCACTTTTATAGGCATGGTAGCTATGGAATGGTGATAAAAAGAGTTTAACGTAGATAGACCTTGGTTCAAGGCCATCTTTTATGCTTGCTACGACTTGTATAACCTCAGACTAGTTGTTTAACTTCTAGCAGCCTCAGTTTCTCCATTAGGAAAATAGGGATTATAATACCTACCTTATATTGTGGTTGTGAGGATTAATTGAGATAATTAAAAATACTTAGGACAGGGATTAATACACAGGTAAAAGCCCAATAAGTACCAGTCCATCTCGTATAGTGTTGACAAGTGATTAACATTGACTTGTATAGATATTTTTCTTTTAAAGGATGAGACTCTGGCACCTATCTTCTACAATTAGAAAATTAGACTGTTAGAAGAAAGGTTAAGGGAATTGGAACTGAGTCACCAGAAGAGCAGAAAGCAGGGAGAGACTTAAGCTTATGTTAAAGGATATTGAAATGTATAGAAGATACATAGAAATGTGTAGAAATACTGATGAGACGGACATTAGATTGTAAAGAGAAACAGAGAATCTATACAAAGAAGAGAGATCAGTAACAAATCTCTGCCAACAGGTCTTTAGGTCCACCTAGTATGGAGGGCACTGGCAACAAGGACTGTCTTCCATCTTTGTCTCCTCAGAACTGCCTTGCCCAGTTCTGTGCTCGTGGCAGGAGCACCCTGGGAGGCAGCTCCAGCTCTGCACCTTCCTTCTGCCTTCCTTATGCATTTTTTTCAGTCTGGAATGGATCTCTGGGTGTAAGCTCTCAATAAAATTCTCACCCATGTTGACCGCCACGTGAGCCCCAAGGATGAAGAGTGACGCTATATTCAGAGGCCAGTCCTGTCAACTTCCTGGCTTCTTTCCCCACAGGGAAAGAAGGAATCATTTATCAATTTTAGTGTGACCATGGGAGTACTGACACTTAGATGCAGGAAAGATGTCCAGTGAAGCACCTCACTTTAGTGGTAAGAACTAAGGCCCAGAGAGGGCACGTAACTTGCCTGAGGTCATAGAGTAATTAGGGGGCAGAGCCAGCGTTCAGGCAGGTCATTTGCCATAGGATCAGCCTAACTGCTTGGACCTTCACAGTACTTATCAGCTGGTCTAAATACTGACGATCGGTCTGCAGAATGATGACTTCAAAACTCCCTAAGATCTTTGCTCTCCAACAAAGAGCACAGTCAGAGGAGGATGCTTATTCGTTCAGGAAAGCGGACTAACGAATTATAGAAGGATTTTCAACAAAGATTGGAACAAAAAGCTTTTCAGATAATTAAAACTAAATAAACCGTCTCGTTCCCTGGATAGTCTAATTTAGAAGAGAATTATAGTGTCTCCGACACACTGACTAGACAGTCAATAAACACGATTGAATGAGGTTGCTCAGATGCCAATGCGATGAAACCTCCCAGCAACTGAGTGTGGATTAGAACAGCAGGTCAAGGATCCAGTGCCAACATATAACTACCCATCTAGCCCTCCCCCAAATGATAAATAACATTGAACTTAGCAGTTATCCCATTTCCTGAGCCGTCTATTATAGTTCTAAAGCCCAGGAAATAGCATATGTAGACAACTAGTGGATATCAAAAATCCTCCCTAAACACTATGGCTCTTAGGCTCAGTCAGCCAGCACTCCTGCTCTGCTCCCAGGGTGAGTGGGCTCTGCTCTACTGCTCTTTGAGTCTGTCTGTTCCACAAGAGATGAGGGATCCAATGGCCAAGTGGGTGTCTACTTTGCTTCTCAAACTTGACTACGCACCTGAATCACTTGGAATCTTATGAAAACCCTTCAGATTCAGTAGGTCTACGGTAGGACCTGAGATTCTGCGTTTCTAATAAGCTTCCAGATAACGACAATGCTGCTGGTCCCCAGGCTACACTTTGGGGAGCAAGGTTATGGACCTTGCTCCAGGTACCAGAGACCCTAGGATTTCCTATCCAATGAGCTAGAGCCTATATCCAAGACCTGTATGGGTCTCTGAGGGCTGACTGCTACAGGTGTGCACACCTTGGCCCGACAGGTAGCCCTGTGTGTGTGTGTGTGTGTGTGTGTGTGTGTGTGTGTGCACGCGTGCGCACCTGTGGTGGGCTGGTAGGTGGGGGTGAATTTGGAAGACAAAGCTTGGGCCTTCAGTCTAGTATTCTATACACAGGAGTATAAGGCCCCTCATAGTGCAGGACTGAGATGGGGAAGGAAGAAAAGGGAGCCTCCATTTGTACTCTTGCTCCAAATTAAGAGTGGGCCTGCTTATGGGTACCTCAGGAAAGATTTGGTTAAATTATTTTATTATTATTTTTATTATTTTATCTCTGGACCTAAACATAAAATGGATAGATTCCAGTTTTTCTTTTTCTTTTTTTTTTTTTCATGCCACTATTGCAATCTGAGAGGACGCTTTTATTTCCCCTTCCTCGTGCACACTATAAATTTCCAACAGGTTTGTTCATTGTGTTTTTGGTAATTTTGATAGTCCTCCGTTTTTCTAGCCGGCTAGTTAGTGCTGGTGCTAAGGTTTGTCTTATGCTTACTGTTTGATGGAAATTGATAGTCTTGTTATATCAATTCTTTGGACAAGAAGAAGCGTATCATTTGGCATAACTTAGAGGAGTCTAATGTTATCTCTGAAGATTTGGTAGAAACGTCCAGTAATTGCCATTAGTTGCCTTTTAAGTAATCCATGTTAAAGGATCAATACCATTAACCTTTTCTTCATTCCTTATTTTTTTTTAAAGCCTTTATTTTTTTAGAGCAGTTTTAGGTTTACAACAAAATTGAGAGGGAGGTACAGAGATTTCCCATATAACCCCTGACCCTACGCATGCACAGCCTCCCCCATTATCAACATCACGTGCCAGAGTGGCACATTTTTCAGCAAGGATGAACCTACATTGACACATCATAATCACCTAAAGTCCATAGTTTAGGGTTCACTCTTCGTGTTGTCCATTCTCTAGATTTGGACAAATGTGTAATGACGTGTATCCATCAGTATAATATCATAGAGAATATTGTCGCTGCCCTAAATTTCCCCTGAACTCTGCCTACGCATCCCCACCCCTGCAACCACTGCTCTGTTTATTGTCTCTATAGTTTTGCCTTTTCCAGAATGTTATATAGTTGGAACCATACAGTATGTAGCCTTTTCAGATTGACTTCTTTCACTTAGTAATATGCATTTAAGCTTCCTCCATGTCTTTTCATGCCTTGATAGCTCATTTCTTTTTAGTGCTGAATAATATTCCATTGTCTGGATGTACCACAGTTTATTTATCCACTCACCTACTAAAGAACATCTTGGTTGCTTTCCAAGTTTTGGCAATTATGAATAAAGCTGCTGTAAACATCTGTGTGTAGGTTTTTTTTTTTACCCTCTTAATAAAATTTTAAATGCACAATATAGTATTGTTAACTACAGGCACTATGTTGTATAGCAGATCTCTAGAACGTATTCATCTTGTATATTTGAAACTTTATGCCGTTGAACAACAGCCTTCATTTCTGTCCCCTTCCCCCAGGCCCTGGAAACCTCCATTCTGCTCTCTGCTTCTGTGAGTGTGACTATTTTAGATTCCTTGTATGAGTGGAATCACGAGTATTTGTCCTTCTTATTTCAATTAGCATATGTCTTCCAGGTTCATCCATGTCATTGCAAATGGCAGGATTTCCTTCTTTTTAAGGCTGAATAATAGTCCATTGGATGTTCATACAATATTTTCTTCATTCATCTGTTGATGGACGCTTGGGTTGTTTCGTATCTTGGCTACTGCGAATAAAGCTGCAATGAACATGATGGTGTAGATGTCTCTTTGAGATCCTGATTTCAGTTCTTTTGGATAAATACCCAGAAGTGGGATCCTGGATCACATGGTAGTTCTATTTTTAATTTATTGAGGGACCTCCATCCATTTTTCCATAGTGGCGGAACGATTTTACATTTCCACCAACAGTGCGCAAGGGTTCCAATTTCTCCACATTCTCACCAACACTTATGTTTTGTGTTTTTAATAATGGCCGTCCTAACACGTGTGAAGTGATACCTCGTTGTAGTTTTGATTTGCATTTCCATGATGATTAGGGATTTTGAGCATCTTTTCATGTACCTGTTGACCATTTTTTTTTTATTAAGATTATGATAGATTACAACCTTGTGAGATTTCAGTTGTACATGATTGTTAGTCGTGTTGTGGGTACACCACTTCACCCTTTGTGCCCTCCCCGCTGTGTGTAGGTTTTTGTGTGGACGTAAGTTTCCAACTCCTTCGGGTAAATATCAAGGAGCGTGATTGTTGAGTTGTATAGTAAGAGTATGTTTCTTATTCTTTTTAAAGCTTGTAGAAAAGCTGATTTAGTAGACATGAGACAAAGATTAGTGGTTGAGATGGTAAACATCCTGTAAAGACAACACATGCAAAAGAGTGTTCCAAACACATCTAGCAGCTGCGCCCAGTGGCTATCCACTAGTAGTTTGAGTACTTAGCAACACCTCTCTTGCCTGTCTCCTTCTCTCCCTTACGAATGGTCTGCCAAAACTTGCAGCCAGCAGCTAACTCCAAGATTGCCAGTTTACTCAAAGTGCCAGGTACATAAAGCAGCTCAACTCAGTAAAGCTAAGTTACTTTTATCTCCACCTCTTGATTTGGCTGGCATGGCCCCAAATAGATCTTTTAAAACGAATGTTCGGCAATATTACCTTGCCCACTTTTTGGTTATGCATTTTTTTTAATCCTGTGAATTTCATGCTACTCGTGTACACTGTTCTTTTGATAGGAATTATGAGTCATGAGCGAAACTAAAGACAGTAGTCGATTGTGGGGGAGTTGCTGCAGCCTTTGACCACAGTGCCATGCAAGGTCCGAATTTCCTCCACGTGATACGTATGTCACAAAGCGGGTGCTTATGTTGGCAGCCCAATCAGACCCTGTGGCAGTGGAAGTAGCACAAGCTGCTGGAAAGAGCACTGACCAAAGAGTCAGAAGGCTTTGGCTGGAGTTCAGTCTGCCATGAATAACATGACATGGGCAAGTCAAGCGTTTTCCCCATTGACAGAAACAAAACTTTCCTCTCTTACTATTGAGATAAAATGAGATAATAAGTCAGAGTGACTTGAAAAAGTGAAAAACAGTGGCAGATAATAGTACTGTTTCTTTATCTGTTCATTCAGCAGACTGTCCGTGCCAGGATGCGTCATCCCCGTTAGTACACCTAACACCTAATGTATTATCTTATGGTGCTGGAGGTCAGAAGTCCTAAAACCAAGGTGTTAGCAGGGCTGTGTTCTTCTAGAGGCTCTAGGGAGAATCTTGTTCCTTGCCTTTTCCATTGTCTAGAGGCTGCCTGCATTCCTTGGTTCATAGCCCTTCTTTCATCTTCAAAGCTAGCAGTATAGCATCTTCAAACCTCTCTCTCTCTGACTCTTCTTTCAAGGACCCTTGTGATTACGTTGGGTCCACCCAGATAATCCAGAATAATTTCCCCATCTCAAGATCTTTAACTTAATCACATATGAAAAATTGCTTTTGCCACATAAGGCAGTGTAGACACAGATTCCAAGGATTGGGCTGGGGACATGTTTCCAGGGGCAGTTATGCAGCCTGCCACATTCATGCAGCAAATATTTTATAGTTTCCCGCCACTTGGTACTAGAATAAGGTCGATGAGGTTCTTGCTCTCACGGACTTACATACGAGTGTTTTGGATGACTGAGCAATTGTATTCATTTGTGTCCTAAGCACTAAATAGATTAAAAAAAGAAGTGTTTCATACCCAGTACATCCCAAACTGATCTCCTGCTCTTCTCCGCTCTCCAGACTAGTTCCATCTCAGTAGATCCTTCTAATTGCTTAAACCAAATCCTTGAAATTATGCTTGAGTCCCTTCTTACTTCCTTACTCCACACTCGTCTGTCAGGAAATCCTGGTGGTTCTACCTTCGAAATACCTCCAGAATCTAACCACTTCTCACCACCACCACCACTTCTACCTGGGTCAAGCCACTGTCTGGATTACTGCGAGAGCCCCTCTGCTCTGTTTCCATCCTTTCCTGCTGCATTTTATTCTCAACATGGCAAACATAAGGATCCTCTAAAAATAAAGTCAGATCATGTCATCTCTAATAGCAACCATTCCTTTCAGAGTAAAAGCAAGCTTCTCCAGGCATTGCTCCTGCTTAGGGCTGTGGCTGGCTATGTCCTGGGCCTGGAGTCTTCTTTCCCTGGATTTGCATGTTCATTCCCTCACCTCTATCATGTCTTTGTTCAAACATCCCCTTCTAATCAGGCTAAGCTGGTCAGCCTTATATTAAAAGTTCAACTCCCCACCCGTTACTTCTGATTCCCCATAACTTGCTCTAGTTTTTCGTTTTCTATAGTACTTATCACCTTTTAAATACTACATAATTTGCTTATGTAATCTGTCTCCCCGTGAAAGAAATTTAAGCTGCCCAAGACCAAGAGGTTTTGCATCCCAAGCATGTAGTACCCAGTGCACATTAGGTTTCTAGTAAATATTTGTTGAATGAATAAAAGAAAAAAGTCACTTGTGGTCCATCGAGGAGCTTGACTGTGTGAGGAAACTTGATGGGCGCCTCTGAAACAATTGTGCCCCATCTTGGATTGTTTGCACTTTAGATATTGTACCGTCTTTAGTTGGAAGAATCATAAAACGTCTGCAAGGAGGGGAAGTAAAATGAACTCAGGTCTTTCTTCTGTGTAGGGAGTGTGTATTTGGAAAATAAACGCCGGGTTACAAAGGAGCCTCCTTCTCATTGACTCCCTGGTCTTGCTTTGCAAGTCAAAATTAAGAAAAATTAGATGTCATTAATTGACCACCTGTAACATAATGCATATTTTGCTAGGCTCTCTGGACAAAACAAAGCTTGCATGGAGCCACCAAGTTTCCTCTTTACAGTCTGGGCAAACTGGGCCACTTGATAATCCTTGGAACCCCTTTCCCAAAAAAGAAGAAAATAAAATTTTAGGTCAAAATGACTTGTCAAAATTCCAGTTTTTCTTCCTACATTTGGCCTTTGTCAAGAATTATTTGTAAAAGGGGAAAGAAAGGATAGCATGTATTCTGCCAGCCTGTCAAGAAATGTCTCTGCTCTTTTCTGCCAACCAAAAAAGAACTGAAAAGCGGGTGTCAGTGAAGTGAGGTGGATGAGAAAGAAAGAGCACGAAAAATGTCAACATCTGAAAGGAAGGGAGTTCTGTACTATTTTAAACGTGTTGATTGAAGACTGCATAAAATTCCTTACATAGATATCAAGGACAGTTTCTGTACAAGCTATATTTTGGGTGTATTAAGATTTCTCCACAGAGGAATGATCCCTGTCTCTTGAGCCTGTCGTAGTAGTTCCTCAGGATCAGGCTGCTTTGTTCTGTTTCCTTTTTCATTTCTTTTGCTCTCTCTCCTCCTCTGCCTTCCTCAGCATCTTTTGATTTGCAGCCTTTCTGAGTTTGTTGGCAAGAATATACAGCCTTTTCACAAGCCAGGAGGCCACATGGGCAAAACCCTGGTTCTCTACCCCGAGGACAGCAGGCTGGTCCCCATGCTTTTCCTCTGCATCAGGACATTAAAGTTTGTGTCATGGAGAATCAAAGAGGTCAAAAGTGCACACATTTATATACTTTTATTAATATATTTAAGAAGAACTGATGCAGGCTACTTGATCAGTAAATTTTTATGATTCTAGCTACCTTAGCCAGAAATATTTAAAAGCCACTTTTCCTTTTTTCAACTGTACGTAGAAAAACCATGAATGGTTTCTTATATATATAATAGCATGGAGCTATTGCTAGTGTCAGCAAGATACCTATAGGTTTTATAGCCTTTCTTTCTATTTCAGTGAAGCTTTAGGATGTTTTTCTTTTTGCCTTATCTTGTCCTTTCTCTGGTTGTAGCCATCCATCGCAAAGTCCATTTGTCATTAATGACCCATGACCCCTTTTCATTAGACATACTTAGGAAGGTCATGGATCTTAGCTCAGTGATAAAGGAGACGTCTCATTTTCCTAATTTGCAGGTTGTAAAACCACAGGGGAATCTTAAAATTTGATTGATGATAAATCACTCAAATAAAATGAGATATGGCAGTAAAATAGAACAATGAGTGTGGAGCAAGATCAGATTGACTATGTTTTCTATGATTTCTGAGACTTGTTTATTTTTAAAATAATTACTTTCGTTGCAGCTAATAAATTTTTTTCTGGACAAAAACTTGGCAAGCTTTAGTGTTAGTGACCATCTCTTGCTGTTGAGAAAGATTTTCAAGGTTTTGATCTCTTTTTTTTGGAAATGCTTATATATCTGCAGAAAATATGGTAGAGTTCAGATATTTTGAGTGAAGTGAGCATGGTAATCATAAATAAATTTTTCTCTTTCTCTCAAAGGTAAAATTGGTGGTCCTTATAATGAGTAATTCTCACAAAAATCTCTCTCCAACCAATGAAATTGTCCTGAAGGAGAAAATCAGTTCGTACATCAAGAATTTGATTTAGAATTGAAATCTTGGGCCAAATAATAATTAATTTTAACAAATAATTTACTGACTGCCTAGGTGCTAGGTACATTTGTAAAGTAACTTTATGTTTTGCTATCATTTCTATTTGCTCCTCATTATTCTCAGTTGATCACATTTGGTCCTCATAACAGTCTCAAGCAATGGGATAAACAGTATTATCCCAACTTGACAGATAAGAGAGTAAACTAAAACCATGAACTTGCCAAGGCCAGATAGTAGCTAAGTACAGAACAAGCCAAGAAGCCAACGCTTCTGGCTTCCTGTCCTGTGCCTTTCCCAGTTTTATATGCTGCATTCCTTCTCCCACCAATTAGCATCTGCTGCTCAAGTGAGCGAACCACACTGGTAGTTCTGGAAGAGTGGTTGCGGGACCAGCACCATCAGCATCATCTGGGGACCTGTTACATGCAAATTCTCAGGCCCCACCTCAGACCTTCTGACTTAGAAACTCTGGGAGCGGGGCCCGACCACCTGTGCTAAACACACTCTGTGGGTGATTCTGATGCACACTCAAGTTTGAGAACCAGTGAGCTCGAGAATACATTTCTTTGTCAGTAAAAAGATGCATGAGGCAGTTTATCTATTATTTATTTATTAAAGCTGCCTTGCAGGAGACACAAGAAGTGTTGGCCTTCTAGGAACTCATCTAGTTGAGGGGAGAGGACTAGCTCACCGGAAACATGTGCCTGCACTGTTCATTAATTAAGTGCTAGTTCCTGGGGTAATGCTGAACATGCTGTGGGTCTTCAGGGAAGAGAGTAATCCCTGGAGGTGGCAATGGTTGGGGAAGGCTTCTTGGAAGAAGAAGAAGTGTAGCTGGGCCTTGAGGTGCCCTAGGATTTGGTGTGAGGAGGCTAGAGAGTGGGAATTCCAGAAGAGAGGCAAGTTTGTGCAACAGTAAGGAATATTGGCTTCAGCAGAGTGGAGCATTTGTGCTAGGAGTGTAGAGACGTGGATTCGATGAGGAAAGTGTGGACCAAATTGTGACCAACTTCTTTAGTCAATAGTTGGTGGAGCACTAGACCATGGGGGGCAATAAGAGATTTTGATTAAATAACTGAGATGATAAAAGCATTATTTAAGAAATATTTAACTGCCACACATAAGCAGGATCCACATATAATTTGAACATCCTGCAACGTTTTGCAGATTGTGTGCCCCCCCGATAAATATTTGTGGGTTTTGAAGTAAGGTCTGGTTTTATAGAAATTTTTAAAACAACGACTAACACAGAAGTATTTCTTTTTGGTTAGGACAGTAATTACATGTTTTGAGTGTTTAATGAAATACGCTTATGTGCCTTTTGTTCAGATAAAATGACAGGCGGTCTTAATTTGCTGATAGGGCAAGAAGTGAGGGCCTCCACTCCTCAACACAGCTAGGATTGCACCCCTTCGTGGGCCTTCTTGTATTGTAGGTGGAGGGGCTTCAGTCCTACCCTGAATGAGGCTTCAGCTCAGAGAAAGAGAGATGGTGCCAACTTCATCTGGTCAGAATAAAATGGCCTTCCCATATGGGTACCATACAGTTGAAAGCTTTATCAACTGTAAAGGCATTTGGTTAAATATTTATTTTATATAATTAAAATACAGGGGAAAAAAGTATCAAGTGCTCCCTCTGTTTAAGCCTTGTGCCTAGGGCATGGCAGTGACTAAGGTATATTCCTATGTCAACAGGTGGTGTCTAGAATCTTGGGGGTGACAGGCGCACAGACATTCATAAGAGAATATAAAATGGGAAATAGTTATATCGCTTCAGCTCATATGTGAACATAAAATTGGAAATGTCTTAGTGTCTAATTCTGGTGACAGAGAGGTACCTGTCTTTTTAGCTAGACAGACATAATCAGCCCCGCTTCAGAGACACCTGGAGTCATCCGTCATACCCCCTTGAAGATCTGAAGTCACTCTTTAAAATAATTAACACGTTAGTGCCATCTTTGTGCAGTAGATCACTTAAAATTTTCACCATAAAGAAGACAGCAGTTTAGACCACCTGATCCAGCTCCTGAAGAAAACTCTGGGCAGTTGTGACACAGAGAACTCAGAGCTTTGCTGCCTTCCTCCTGCGGGATGTGGAGGCTTTCCTTAGTAATTGCATTTCTCCCTCAGGTCTGCTCTGCTCCCACCCATTTCCGTCCATGATGTGCCGAGACAGTGCACAGTATCAGCAGTTTATTTACCGGTCATGGTAGTGAGGACGACATGTGATTTGCCAGTGTGGTCAATGGGACCAGACAGGCTGATGTGACCATTCTGTGTATTTGGGTGGCTACTATTTTGTATTTTATTTTATAACCTCGAATTTTGATTTGATTATTAGGGGAAAGGCCTATGTTTTCAATCTATCCAAGACCTGTAAAATCTGGGGCAATTACCTGAGGCAGCCGAATTGCTGTGATGTATTTACATATCTTGATAGACTTACTTAATAGATTGTCAGGATAATAAACACACTGTAAGTTTAAACCCCAAAGCTTCCCAAACCTCCATAAATAAAGCCCGCTGATTTAAAACACTGTGTGTGTGTCATCTCTTCCAGGGTTAGAGTTCCACTTTGTAGAGTCCTAGGAGAGGAATTTCGGGGTTTAGAGTGATGCAGGGGTCTCAATCCCCATATGTATAGAGAAAAACTAATTAGAAATGGATTTGGAAAGATATATGAAATAAACATTGGGAAGATAAAACTTTATCTTTGAATGTTTCACTTCTCTGAGATATTCTCTATCATAAATGTCCTATTTTCTTATAATCTTACTAATATCTAGCATAATGGTTCTTAACCTTTTGGGTCATGATCATTTTTAGAATCTAGTGAAAGCTATGACCCTTCACCCTGGAAAATTGCTCATGTAAACATCCTTACAAAAAATTTCCATGAAACTTGGGGGGGGTTCATGTACTCTGTCAAACTCTAATGATTTTAAGGCATCCATTGAATGTAATGAATTAACTTATCATCTATGCACTAGCAGTGGGCCATCCTTGAGAGAATTGAGAAAATAATCACGCAAATCGTTTTCTATAGAGCTTAATTCTCGCAGAATTGAGAAAGGCTGTGGGTGAAACAAAACAGAAACCCTAATGTAGTAGATATGCTAAATTTATAGTCTTCCTCCTGCTCAAAATAATAGACAAGCTTGAGGTTTAATAATTACACGTGTTTCAAAGAAGGATCAATTTCCAGATTGTTCTTTCCCCCCGATATTTTCATGTTAGAGTAAATCATGTTCAGTTTCACTGAAATGACTATTTACTTTGGCCCCTTTGAGAACCATCGCACACTAGCTATAGATAATACTACCCCACGTTCAATTTTTAAAATCCCGAATAATAGTGTAAACCCTGCTGACAAAAGCTAAGAAGTTTGAAAATGATGTGTTTCAACGTGCCCTATAAAGGGCCCCTTTCTGCTTCCACACATCTTTGTTTTCATGCCTGACAGGCTGCACATCCCTTTCTTCAAGTGGTTACGAGTGACGTGCTGTAATTGTCAGTTTGAGATGCCAACTGTGTGTCTGAACTGACTTCGTTCTCTCCAGGGCTTCTAGGAGCCACAGCGCAGGTGGTTTTTCCACTAGTTCCTCTTTCTCAGCGGACAGAATGGCTGCCATCTTGGTTATTTCGCAGGGAAAGCCACATGGGGCTCAAGTGGCAATTTCTAGTGCATTCCGTTCTCACTGACTCTCTTTGCTGCTCCATTCCCAGTAGGAAACGTGACATGCCCTTTCCCTGGTCAGTCACCACCAGGCTGAGTGGTGGCCCTGAGATCTGTAGCTGTGAAGGGGTGATGCTTCTTTCTTTCATGTGAGTGCACGAAGCCAAGGCTGATGGGCTCACAGAGGCCGAGGCTGATGATCAGAACAATGGCACTGGGGCACATTTGGGGTACGTGTGGTGGCTGCTGTCCTCTTGAAAAGGAGGGAGAAGCATGTGGAGAAGAGGTGGTGACAGCAGTAGATTAAATGTGAGACTTGTCACTCTGTTTGGTAGGGGAAAGCTTGAAGTTCAGCTTCCAGAAAGGGGACTTCTTCACGCTGATGTCGACATTATCAATTTTTGGCTTCTCTGGAGCTAAGTGTATTCATTCTCTGGTATTTCCCACTTTTGCCCCAGCCCTTCTGCAGCCCCTGTATGCTATCACTTACGTCCTGGTGATGACCCTGAAGGATAAAGAAAAGGTTCAGTTCTGTTTTAGGAGACCATGAAGCATGACGTGGCTTAGCAAGATTTCCACCAAAAATAAGGTTCAGAGCTTAAAGTGATAAAGCTGTTATCTGGAATATTGACTCATGTAATGGCTGAGGTGCTGGTAGATTTTTCTTGGAGCCTCATTAATCAAAATGTTCACATTCCCACCTCTGAAGTTCCCTTTTAAAGCAAACTCAAAGCATTAGCCACGTTTGAAATTACCTTTTATCTTTATCCCGTCATTTGCTCAGAATTTCTTCCTTTTTATGTCTTTATATCCTTCTTTCCTGTCTGACTCTGGTGATTTTTGCTCATTTTTGTCCTGGGCTCCCTGCTGAGGGCTGTGTTCTCGCCTCAGCCTCCCTTCCTCTCTATTCCACCTCAATTTTTTCTCTCCCTTTCTCTTCCTTCTCACCTTTCATCTTGTGCTTTCATTCGCTTCCCTCGCACACTCGCTATAAATTCCTTTCTCCCCTCAGCCACCTCTGCCCTTCGTATTACGTATATGTGTAATTATTTCATATGTATAAAATCATAAGGAATGGTAGAAAGAGCATCACCGTCCTCTCTGCCCAGCTTAAGCAGCACAACACCACCAATTTGGTTGAATTCCAGTCCCCAACTATATCCCCCCACCCCTCCGCCCAGAGGTAACTACCATCTTATATTCTATTTCACATTCTATTCAGATTGCCAGCGCTTAGCCTCTCCAATGAATGGCATCTTCTCTTGGCTGCTGGAAGCCAAGCCTGGGGGTTGGGATGAGGGGGCTGAAATGAGAGGACCACCCCACTGAGGGGTGGGGCCAGTGGGAAAGGGTCACTCTTTCACTACAGAACGTGGCTGAACTGCTCTCGCCCTCTGAGAGTCATGTTTTCATTCAGATGACCTTTCCTGACCTCTTTGATATATTTGAATAAGAAAATGTCACGTGTTCAGTGAGCTTTTAGTGAGCACTGTGTGTAAAAGGATCTTATTTATGGAGCTGTAGATTCCCTTCTGTCCTGTCTCCCTGTCGCCCTTGTCTCTTGGATGGAGAAACTCCGGTATACTTTAAAATGTATTTTTAGGTCCAGGATTACCTGTATCTTTCAGCTTAAGTAGGTTTGTGTCAAAGCTGAGTAATGTCTATCATACACTCTGCCTTGCAGTAGGTTTGAATATTTCACATACACAAAACAGCTTGGACCAGGGCCACACAGACCTGGGCTAGTCCCCGGTCAGCTGCTTACTGGTCAGGTGGCCTTAAGCAAATACTTAGGTTCTCTCAGCTTTGGTTTTTTTGATATGTAAAAATGGAGGCAATGATCGTACCACTTCTCAAAGCTGTTTAGGAAATGAGATAATGCATGTAGAATGCTTACCACAGTGCCTGGCGTCCAGCCCTAATGGAACATTAGCTGTAGGAACATAGGATTTTGACTTTAGAACATGAAATCGAGATATAGTTTATTTGAAGTACTTATCTTAGGATGGAACAGAGGGTTTGAAGGCTGTGTGGTTGGTATTGCAGCTCAGGAAAGGGAGGCAGAGGAGAAGGGAGAAACGTTCTGTGAACCTCCAGGCACAGAGAAAACCATTCTTCTGCCTAAGAACTTGTGAAGGGACCCTTGGAGGAGGCTTTCTCAATGGAATGTCTTGTTGCTTCGAAGGAGGTTGCAACCCCCACTTCCCGGAGACCTCTTCTTACTGCTGGTCCACTCTGTGTGGCATAAATGGACCTCCAGTTTTCTGTGGAGGGGCTGCCGCCAGTCTGTCTGTCAGATCTTTTTCTTCCTGTTAGATGGAATGTGATTAAATATGTCATTAATCTCCACGGGGCAGGTCAGAAGGCTCTGTAAACTCTTAAGATCCTAACAGTAGCTAAAACCACAGAGTTCTCAATATAAGCTGTGCAGATTGATCAGAAAGCAGGATGATGGAAGAGAAAAATGATTTACTCTGTCAGTGGTTTGGTAGCCTATTGATTTTCCTTGAGTTGTGAATTGAATTGCTACAGTTCCCAGTCTGGTATGGAGAGAATGCTACCCAACTCTATTATAAACAAAACAAAACAAAGCAGAATTGAGGTCATATTGTATATTAATTTCGTGTTCTGCTTTTTTTCTTCAAGTAATTTTATAAAATGTCATTTATTTAAAAGGACAATAGTGATGATAATTCTAACATCTACTTCATGATAATGATTTTCCATTTACAGAATGCTTTCACATTCTTTCTCAGCTCATCTTCAGAAAACCTGGTGTTTATAGTTTTAATTACATTTCTCATTAAGAGACTTGTTTTTTCTAACAAATTCCATAAATGTGTTCTTCCTTTCTATACTAATTATGCAGAATCTGTGAAGGATTTAAAATTCACTGGTCAGATACTGGTAAAATTGTTTTTTACACATTTCCTTGCTTCTTAATGCTGTTACAGAGATGGAAGGATTCTCGTTGGAAAGTATTATGTTTTGTTGTTGATCGATAAATACCTGCTCACAACTTTGGAAATTCACAAAAGTTGGAAAGTCACAAAGTTTAATAATATTTGTTTTTGAACCCTTTAAAAATTAACATTTGTGGATTATAAATAAAATTACAATGGACTATATTGTGGAATAATTACAAATATTTGAATATATTATGAAACACATAAACATTAATAAATGGTGTGTGATATTGCAGGAAATACCTTAGTATGACACATCAAAGATGAGTTTTTGTGAATTAGACCAAAGCATCCTAATATCTAGGTCACACTAATTTCTCTTATAATGTTTCGGCCTATTCCACTCCATCTAACATAAAATTATGATTCTTTTATGTTGTTTAACACACACACGCACACACACACATACAGAATCTTATTTTCCCAGCACCTACCATAATGTTGGACTCATGGTAGCGGTCTAGGGAATCCTTCTTCACTGTCTGTGTAGGGTTGCTTTTCTCTATGTGCTATTTTAGAGTGTATGTGGGAGAATGGAGTTAGGTCTGCTTTCAAACAATTGTGGTTTTCCTTAACCCTTAGCTAACACACACTTTTATTTTACCAACATGCTCTTACTTTATTAAGGAAATATTTACCATGAATAGTTTCTTCCTGTTCTGTCTCCCCAACACACTCCCCTTTCCTTCTTTTTCTCTTTCCTTCTCTCTCTCTCTCTCTCTCTCTCTCTCTCTCTCACACACACACACACACACACACACACACACACACACGATTCTGAAGGATGCTTCCTCAGAGAGCTGAGATGGTGTCATGTAACGGAAAGAATTTAAGACTATGGGTGTGGTGACATCTAGGTTATCCAGGTATTTATTGGGTTTCTATTCTGAGCTGTGGGAGATTCAGCAAGACCAAAGAAAGGAGACCAATGAAGTAGTTGGGAAGAGGAACCATGGATACCTTAAAAAGTCAAGTCACAATAGAAATTCACACAGAATAAGTGTAAAATGAGTAGTCAGGCCAGAGGTACTAGTGGAGGTGGGAAATGTTTTGTGAACTGGGGAATTGTTCCTGTTCCTTCCAGACAGATGAGAAACTCCTCGCCCAATTAGGACTTCAGGATTCCCTTAAATTATGTGGCCACAAGAAAGGTGGCTAAGAGTTTTTTTGTATCCTTATATACTTTAAAAATCAACAATTCATATACTGCTAAGAGCTTTGCTTTCATTCAAAACACACAGATTGTTTCTTCTTTTAGCAAAGTGTTGCTCACTATTTGGGAATGAAGGTCTTCTCAGAAGTTGAAATGAATAAAGGAGATGCTCACTAGTCCTTCAGTATCTGCAAAGATTTATTTTGTGTATGTTCAGAAAGCAGAATCTCTGCAGTAATATCTCCTAAAGTAGACATTTTTGATGATTGATGGAGGAAATAAATATTGACTAAGGCCAAAGGAAGATAAGATCAATACATTTCAGGCCACTCTGTTCTTTTCCCCAGATTCCTCAGTCTTGCACAGATGTTATAAAAGTATATACCTTTTGTAGATGCAAGTGCCTGCAAATTAAAAATATCTGTATATGTATAAAATTAAAGCATTGTGTAAAAACTTAAGTATCAGACTTCCTGATTTGTTACTGAATAAGTGGAAGATGGCTCTGTCATACGTAAAAATGGAAAAGGAAGTGAAGTTCGTTCACTGGTCCCAACTTTGCCTTTCTTGACTCTTCTCTTCTCTGTGGTACTCCTGGTGGGACCTAATGCTCACTGGACGCTCCCACCCCAATCCCAAAACCTGTTCTCAAGAAGGGATCCAACTTTAATCTGTTAGCACCAAGTTAAATCATTATTTACCTGCCCTGTTTTAAGTTATCTCGAGTTTTGGCATAAAAAGTTTTTGTCTCATCCAGAAGAATTTTCGGTGTTGACATGGGAGTGGAGACATGTAACCTTCTTGGGGGGAAAAGGATGTCTTTGAAATGAGACGAGAGCCCCTCGTTGAGCTCTCACTTCTTTATGTCTCAGGCACATCTGATTTGTCAGGATCGTATTTAAATATATATCTCAGAAATACCCTTCCAAAATCACAGAAAGAGAGATTGAATGCTGAGTGAGCCTAGATGGGGAGAGCAACATTTGATAGACGTACAGTTTTATTTTATTTTATTTGGATTTTAAGCTTGAAAATCTGAAACCTCTTGCAAGTAGGTGGACAAGCAAATAGTAGGTAGAATTATGAATAATGTAATCATCTGTCTTCCTTGACATATGTTAAGAGGAGGAGAAATATCTTAAGAGAAGGAGGAGGTACAAGAGAAAATCGTGAATGTGAGCTGGGCAAGATTACGAAGAGAAGCAGCTAATTGGAGATTATCTGAAAATAAGACGTCTGCAGTCCTCCCAGGGGAAATCAAGTGCCAGATGAGAAGCATATTGTGAGAACACAGTGACTAACATTATCTTTTAAGAACAGTTACGGGCATGACGGCGTTCTATTACTTAAAGAAAAGAAATGAACCAGTGAATTGGAGAAGGATGAAAGGAAAATCCATGTAATAAGCACTAACCAGGGTAGACACACTGCACTTTTTTTGGTGAAACTGATTAAGCATCCGTGTATCCTGGTAGTGCCTCTTTATCAAAAGGGCTGTGAGATGTTTTAGTGGTTGTGGGTAGGAAAGAATCACTCCTGAAAAACTCTCAAAGTAACTTTTAAAATTCAGAGCAGAATTTTAAAAATGATTTTTGTTTGCCGCTGAGTGGCTGGAAAGTATTTGTGTCACAATCAAAAGCCACTGTACTGATGGTCAAATAAATTTTCATACTTGATATAAGCTAGAAAAGTCTCACATGGTTCTATAAAAGTGTTCATATAAAAAGTATGAAATCATAGTAAATGTTTTTAATCAATCAAATTAAGTATTGGCTTTGATCCTAGCTTGAAATTGAGGGTGGTGACGTACTTTCTAAGTGCTTGTGTTTAGTAAGTGTTTGCGCAGGGCGAATGGATATACCAGATGTATACTAGATAAAAATCTCCCCTCCAGCCGGTGTGGTCAGGCCAAGGCAGCTTTCACTGCTCAGGCTGCGGTGCTGACCCCTTCGAGATGGAGGCCACCACTTGTCCTGTATATTACCAGACTCTTTAGTCAAACTCTCATCCTAGGAGCACACCAGCCATTGGTGTCCCCAGAGAAACTCATCTATATGTATTCTGTGAGTGGGCTTGTCTTTCTTCTCAAAATATGTGTTGGCAGTGCTTCATGGAAGCGCAGAAATCTGTTGTTTGGTGACAGACTCTCTATTTCAGAAATAAAAGTCAACAAGTCCTCTTGCGCTAGCCTTGAACTTTGGGGAAGACCAAAGAAGTGCAGATCTGTGGTACCACAGCTCTCAAGAAAGTGGGTGAGCGTACCTCTGACCGTACTCTCCCAGTTGCCTGAAAGTTGCTTCTTGTTCACAGACGTAGCTTCTATGGATGTGGCTTCCAGAAGCCCATGGTTTTATTTCTCTGCCGCAATCAGTGTGGAGCCCATTGGCCCAGTGTTAGTGACAGCAGCTTTTGGTGCTGAAAGTCTGTGGTTACAGTTCGGTGTGAGACATTGAGAATTGCCGTGCACTCTGTGTACACGTTGTTGAAAAGTCACTTTGGCTGAAGGGCTGCCATAATATCAGAAAGGTGAGCAAGGAGCAGCTGTCAGCTGGTGGTGTTTAACCAGGTACATACAGAAGTGTCACCTCTGTACCTTGTAACAGAAGAAAAAAGAAAAGAAAAGAGTCACCTGCCTCGTGCCCAGAGATTTAGGGGTTGAGGTCTGGATGTCTGAGTAAAAAGAAAAAAAATTGTATAGGTGATTGTGTCGTGAACTCTCAATTGAGTTGCTAGAATATTTACGTCCGTTACCAGAAAATTTTTTCTTTTCTCCAAAGCAGTTATCCTAGGTTGCTGTTGGCTGTTGTCTTAAAGGATCCTTAGCAGCACCAGTGTGAACTGATCAAATTGTGGGAAGCATGTTGTGTGGCAAAAACAGAGAATCACGAGGCATTCGGTCAATTACTCTTTAAGGGGAGATAGGAAACTAAAATAAATGGCCAGTGACGACAATAGCAAGACCTGAAAAGTGACTCTTCTCTGGAGGATTGTGTTGGTGATGTTGTTATTAACTGAGCGGAGGAGTTAACAGCGTGGAGCTGAAATGGGGGGGTACTGTCATAAAGCAGAGTCTCGGGAGTTCATAAAGGTGGGTGCTATTCCATAGCACGGCTAGTAAGGCTCATGACACACCTTGTTTAATTATGAATGGCAACAGTAATTAACAGGATGTGTCAACTGCTCTGCGGTGACTGAAATTTCATTCAAGGTTCCTTTCCCTTTGCTGGTTTCATTCTGCTTTGTCGGAGGAGGTCCCAGGCCTGCAACTACGTGGACCTGACATTCAGATTTCAGATCTTGAAAAGCATATTATAAAAACCCAAGCTTTTCCTTGGGGTATTAATCGCTCTGGTCAAGAAAGACTTTTTTATTGTTATTTGTTTCTTTTTCAAAGAGGTAGGCAATTAGATAGAAAATGAAAGAAAAAGATCCCTGCATAATTGCCTTCTGGCCAGAACGTGTGACCTGCTGCCATAGAAACATCTCTCTGATCAGAGAAATGACAAAGCATAGTTCTGGTAAAGCAGGTTTCTTTGCCACATGCTGAAGGTTTAATCTTTTCTTTTTTTTCTCCCTGAGGCAGTTCCATCCGGCATTGTCAACCATGTCAGTTTAGCTAGAATGTCTCAAAATATCTGTAAAATACTGATTAAAATAGACACTATGGTACCTTAAAAGAAATGTGCTGTCTTTTCTGTGTCTCTATCTTGTTCCTAGAATTGCGTTTGCAGTTTTATTTAATGCGAATATGTTATTTAAACCTCCTTGTGTGATCCTTGCTGGATAAAGATGAATATCTTGGTCACGCTGGTCTAGAGAGATGGGCTCATGTGAGCTGCTGGCCCCGTTCTGTCATGGAAGAGTCATTCTTCTGGGGTGTGAACATAAATGAACCTTCTTTGTCAGTTGCGGGATCCAAAAAGGGGCCAGAAGACTCCGTGCCAGGAAGATCAGTTTCTTCTCCCAAACTCTCCATGCTGATGCCTCAGGTGTGAGGGAGGTTGTGGGGAGAAGCTAGAGACATTATGTGGATATTTTACTTTCCAGAGAAAGGGGAAGGGTATTTCAGCTCCTCTACGGGAATATGCAGAGTGGGGAATGTCCTTCACTCCCCAAACCCCTCTGCCCTGCCCTCAGCCCTCTGCCATGGCCTGGACTTGTCCTGGCTCCCCACTAAGCCCTTCTGCTTGGGAGAGATGGTTCTCCTTAGGGTTCTCGCCCTTTCTCCATAGCACACCGGCTGCTGCTGTCTTCAATGGGTGGCTCTTCTCCGGGGGACACCCTCCTCCCTAGCCATCGGCTGTAGGTGATACCTAATGGTTTTCCTTTTCTCTGTGAATACCTTCTGTATTTATCGTGGACCCTATACAAAGGGTCCTATAAAATAGTTCCCCTTTTCTAAACCTCTGGCAATTTATCCCTTTATTGCATTCATTCTGGTTTCTCTCATCCTCCATTTTGTCTTTTTCACTTATTGTTACATGTGTCGATGTCTTGCCTCCCCAGATCGTAAGTTTGCTGTGGACGTTCTGTAAGGTTTCTTCTCTCTGTCCTTTGTACCCCTTCCCAGGGCTGGTCTAATATTTGGTGCAGTGTTTATGTAGATGGTAGGTGTGTCTTAGCTTGGGTTCTCTAGAAAACAGAGTCTGAGGCAAAACTTACATGGGAAGGCTCTATGAGGGGGTGCGATTCCAGAACAGCGATAGTGAGGGACTGGGGGAGCAAGACAAATATAAGATAACATGATGCCAAGCTGCCCATAGCTTCTCAAGAAAACGCAGTTAGTTGGTCTGTCACATACATTGTCTTGAAGATAGGGAGCCACTGTACCTCATGACAGACTGTCAGAGGGAGGAAAGGTGAGGATTGACCTTCCAGCTCCTTCTTGTCCCGTCTCTTGTTGGCCAAGGTCACCCCTTTGGGCTTTAAGTTCCTGTTTCCAGGCTGTGTTACCCAGCCCCTCTGGTCAGCCTGTGGGGAGCGAGATCTGCTACGCCACAGCCTGGTGCTTCATGGGAATGTGGAAGTGGTGGGCAGAGCCAGAGCCCCCATAATACCAGTGAAGGTGGACCAGGTACCAGAGCTGCCGTGGCTCCTGCACAGGGCTCGTCACAGACGCCGAGCCAGCACCATCACCCTTGGGGGACTCAGACACCTGGTGGTGTTGGGAGACAAGGTGGCAGTGGGTGCAGAGACTTTACCTGGAGTAAGCAGCCTGAGGAACAGTGTAGGGGGGAGGGCAGAAAAATCTGGAAAAGCACATAAATTGGGTCCAGTACAGCACCCAACACATAGATATTCATCAAATAACTAAATATAATGTGTTTAATAAATCTTTATTTGCTTCTGTTGGTTAATGGCCTCCTCTGTTTCTGCCTTACTGGTATTATTGGGAGATACAAAGGGAGATTTAAGAGTCAACACAAACTAAATGCCTAAGTGTTGAGGGATCAGAGTAGAGGAAGGATTAAAATGTGTGAGATCAAGGGAATTAATCAAAGAAGCCTTCCAGGAGGAGGTGAGTTTTGAGTTGTCTTTTGAAGGCTAATGTAATGGTAAGGATTTATAAAGAGGAAGGAGTTGTCTGCAAAGATGTCTTGGAATCTTAGAATCTGAGCAAAATGCCAGGTTTGGGGGTAGATTTTAGACATCTGCTGTGATAGTGTAACTTCATAATTTTTCTAAAAATGTAACAACAATCTAGAAAATTGCTATTTATCCTTTGGCTTATACTCCAAACTTTGGCAAAACCCAAAAGTTCTTTTTTTGCTTTTGAGATTGGAAAACTTGAAGTTGATGGTAGCTAGTATTAACAAAGAGGTGGAGAAACATTCTTATACCTTCTTATAAGTGTGTAAATAATTACAGCCTTTTTTGGAGATCAATTGATAATTTTTTTAATCGAAATTTGAAATACAAATAAATTATTGACCCAGAAATCACATTTTTTTGAAATTTATATATGCATAAATATATTTACAAGATTATTCATTGCAGTTTTATTTCTAACCGTGAAAATAGGTTCAAATAAGATACCTCTCAAGAGTGGAATGGATAAGCAAACTAGGGCAGGCCCATCATGTTAGATGTCTGTTAAAAGATGTAGGCCTATTTATACTGGTGTGGAAGGATCTCAAGACACGTCGTTACGTTGAAAATTCGAGTTGTAAGAGCATGTATGGTATGAGACCAGTCATAGAAGAAACGACAAAGCAAAACTAGAAAAACAAAATCCCCCCTAAGGACTGGGACATGAAAAGACTTTCTCTTTTTACTCTTTTTGCTTCTGCGTGTAAAACTTTGTCTAAATTTAAGGGAGGAAAAGCTCTCAAAGCTATCATCCTTTAAATAAGAGTCAAAGATCATCTCCCAGAAAGGGTCAGAGGAACTTTTCACGTTAATGCTTAAGAATTAAAAAAGAAAAAAAAGGAAAGATAATTGGGACAGAAGCCATAGGTAGTTCTGTACCAATGGCATTTCACAGAACACTTAGGATGAGGAATTCTTTTTACGAATTGAAGAAAAACAAATGGCAACTGATTAAAGAAGGCCTTTTATAGGCTGAAGTAGTAGAAAGTTGGACAAGAGTATAAAAAATTAGAATACAATAATTCAATTCATTGTGGAAGGAAAGATTTTTTTTTTTTAAGTAGAGTAACACTGAAGGCAGAATAAAAATTTGATTTTACTGTGCAGATTGACAGGTTTTATGTGGGCAATATGGAAGATTTTATACAGACTTTGAGGTTCTAAGGATGCCATTGCAAATGTGGCATTTTTCTTTTCTTGCTCTAACTGAAACGCTGACCCCAGGTAGAACTAGAGTGGAAAAAAAAATCAGTTTCGAAGATCGGAGGACCCCTTTCTTCACATCCCCGATAGGGGTTCCGACACCTAGCCCCTCCTTCCGCACTTGCTGTGACAGGGGCCTTGCCTCCCACCAGGTGGCCTGTTCTGTGCTTGCAAGTTCCTAGTGCTCCATTGAAGTAAAATCTACCCGGGAGAAGGTTTACCTCTAATACACGTTAGAAGGAGCTTTAACATTGATCAAGGCCCAGTCCCCGCCAGAGACCAATTAAGTCCCTGAGAATGGGGCCCCGAGCATCAGCAGGTTTCTGCAGGCGCCCCAAGGAGATCCTGTGCCCTGAGAACTGGCAGCCACTAGGCTCCTGGAAACCCATCGGACTTTTACCGCGTGCTCTCAGGTTTCACCTTCATCTCTTCTCCAGGAAAATTACCCTCCAGTCTTCATCTGAAATGGCTTGTAATGTTTTAAAGGACTGTGTGAGAAATATCAGTTTATACTGAAATCACTGTAACAGCGCTTTTCTTTATAAGAAATTTGGTGAAATACAGTTGGAGCGACAAGAATCATCTTACAAGGAAACAGACCAAAATTGAATCATGGGATATTTGGTATACACTCGTGGGCTTATATTTTTGTCTCTATACTTCAGTGAAGTTTGTTAACTTGAAATTCAAGGTCTACTCAGTTGATACGGCTTTGGGAGTTTTGTGAGTCAGAAATCAGGTTCTTGCGAGTCTGCCTCTGTTTTTTAATGTCTCAGCGTTCTGCCTTTTGTAATGATTTAAAAACCAACCCAGGGCAGTGGCAGAAATAAACCAAAGGTGGGACACATACCTGGCTTAAGTGGGAAATCAATCAACCAAAGACAGCTTTTTAAAAAGAAAGATATAATAGGTAAAATAGAAAGCTTTTGGTTTTGAGTTTACTAGGGAGAGCTAGAAATTATGATGTAGATGGTGTTAGAATCTAGGTTTCCTCCAAAAGCTTATGCATATTATTTTATACAGCAAGTGAAGGCAAACATAGCCTTGTGTTCACGGTTTCTATGGGACGGGAGGATTGTTTTTGTCTGGGGCAATTTTGTTAAAGTTGAATTTCTGACCACTGAAATGAGGGACCATCACAGGTCTCTCGTAAGGTGATGTTCGAACACCTAGAACAATGTGGGAGGGGGGTTAAGGCATTGTTCCCCACCCCTCAAACAAAGCTAGGTTCCTGGACCCCTGTGTTGGGCATCGGTCTGAAGCTGGGGTGACCTGGTCCTCAGTCATGGTGCCTGGCGACTGGGGTGACCTGAGAGAGGCCATTGGGTGAGAATGGAGTTGAAGAGTGACCAGGCATGCATCTAAGAGGCCCTGCCGAGAGGCCAGCAGTGGGTGTCCGGCAGATGGAGACTTCTGGGGAGGAAGTGTCTTGAGGAGCCCCAGGTTTTAGTAGGAATGTAGCTGCCACAGGCTGTTAGTAGGAGGGAGCTGTGAAAAGCATTGGGCTGGTTATCGAGAGTAAGTTGCACGTCGGTCTTACTTTTGTTCCTGTAAGGGATATAAAATATTTCATCCATTTCTATTGGGGAAAATACAAGCAGAGTATTGCATCATTTTAGCTGAAGTGGTCATAGTGGTGAGCAGTCTGGAAATCTTACCTTTTCCCAGTTTGCATGTCTCTTAATAGTCTGCACCGTCGACTCTGACCTTTCTCTTGAATTCCTGCCTGGCGTTATTGCATTCATTCCTTCTCTGACTAGAAGGACCGTGTTCCACTGGGGTGGTCTGCTGTCTGTCACCCGCCTTTTGCATCTGGCCAGGGGTTGCACAACCTGCTTTGCCACAAGCAACTCTCAGGACATGTCACAGCTCTCGTTCCCCAACCCAGAGTGCTTAATTTACCTGATTTCCCCTTGCCGTGCAGTGCTGTATGGAGGCTGAGGCGACAAGGAACTGACAAGATCTGTGCCTGTGACAGCCACAGTTCTGTCCCTGCCACCACACACAGTCATCCCAGTTAACTTGGGGAGACCGTTCTTTCTGAAGGAGGGTCGGTTCCACTTCTTTTCTTCTAATGCCTTTCAGAGAGTGCTTAGCCTTGGTGAGTAATGAAACTCTATGCCCCGTGGCCCCTTTCCAGCTGGGTGCAGTTCCAGGCTGCACTCAAAGCCAACACTAATGATGTCCCAAGCTTCTTATTAATAACAGAGTAAAGACATATGTGAGCGAATATTGAATATTAATTTTCTTCAATAAGAGGGCTTGTCTAGTTTGTTATGGATGCGAAGCTGTCTTGGTATCTATGGATGGAGCACTGGCACGGAGCCTCAGCTGTCAGGCGGGATGATGGTGGCCTCTGGCCGGAAGCTGCCAATTTTCTGGGACAGCTTTTCCCACATTCTTGCTAAAAAGCCTGTGCCCAGCTCAGTGGCTTGGCAGATAGACCCAAACCTGCTGGATTTGAACTGCTCCCCTAGAGAATCCGTGATCGCTCCATGGGGCCGTAACAGGTTCATCTTTACATTTTCTGTGTTTAGTTTTTCCCAGAAAAATCAATGTCTAAACGAGTTCGTGAATTTAATCTAGTGTGAATCCACTTAAGAGAATGTTGGGCTCTTAAAAAGTATCAGTTCCAGACATGCACGTGATCCATGATCCACTTAGAATAGTGCCCAGTACACAATATTACACAAAGGCTCTTTGATTACTGAATTTGATTAATAAATTAATGAATTTGATTAATGAATTATTACAAATTATTAAAGCAACACTCTAAATTTCTTTCCTGGGTAGCACTTTTTTAAAAAGCAGATTTGTTGGGGGGCCAGCCAGGTGGTGTAGTGGTTAAGTTCGTGCACTCCACTTTGGAGACCTGGGGTTTGAAGGTTCAGATCCTGGGCACTGACCTAGCACCGCTCATCAAGCCATGCTGTGTAGGCATCCCACATAAAATATAGGAAGGTTGGCACAGGTGTTAGCTCAGGGCCAATCTTCCTCACACAAAAAAAGCAAAACTGTTATTCTTTGTACTTGAAAATGATAAAATCATTTCTTTAAAAATATTCTCTTATCAATTTCATATCGTTCATATCAATTTATCAGTTAATTTAAATTTGGGAAGATTCATTGTATGTTAGGTCAGTGGTTCTTGGCTTCGCATTAGGGATCCCACTCAAGACCAGTTAAATCAGAATCTTGGGGAAATGCTCATTTTGTATTGTTAAGTGAGAACAGCAAGTTACTAAATGAGTGCCTACTGCATAGTACCACTTTTCTTTTGAAAAAATGTGTATGCAGACATGCGTGCACACGGGAGAAATAGAACACTTGGAAGATATGTGCCAAAATGTTGAGCATTTTTATTTCTGGTGGTGAAAGAAGACATTTGGTTTTAATTTTTTCTTCTAATTTTTCTGTACTTTTCCTACTTTGAAAAATGAAAACACTTTTATCAGAAAAAATGAATGTTAAAAATCAGCTGCAAGAGTTTTCCCCAAATAAAAATAAAACCCCGTCTAAAACAATCCAGTCAAAATGAGGAACGAAAATAAAAATCATTGGCATTCCAGCTTCGAACTCGCGTGCATTACGCAGTAGGCACTTCCCTGAATGTTTCTTGAGCGATTTGAATAAATGACTGGAGCTAAACAAAATAAACAAACCCCTGCTCAAGTTGGAAGGGGTTCAGTTGCTTTTCAGAGTCATCAAAGCAAATTTGATTTGTTTATTCCATTAAACTCAAGTTCGAGGTGGCAAGGCATTTGTATTACTGGTGAAGTGTGTTGGCATTTCATTTCATTTTGACTGACTCCAACTGTTTTTTACCAAGAAGAGCGGGCAATATGCAGATAAGCAGGTTTCTGCATATGGGCTGTGGCTTTAGTTCTTGAAAATTAGTTTAACAGAAGAGATTCAGTCTGAAAGGTGTTCTCTCCAGCATGGGAGAAGACATGAGACGAGTCCACGTATGCCTTATGTTGAGGTAAAGTGGCTAAAGTACGGTGGGGACTGCCTACACCCCTATCTGTGTCCCTATGGCCAGCCCTCTGCACGGGGCCTGTCTCTATCCACGGCTTTGCCACATGCAGCTTTGTTCTCTCTCTGCCTCTCCTTATTGCAGCTGTCTTCTCAGCCTGCAAATGAGCTCAAGTCTCCTCTGGCCTGAAATCACTTCCCATCTCTCTTGCTCCCTAGAGTTTCCATTCCGTCTCTCCCCTTTCTTTCACTGCCAACGAATGTCTCAGTGAGGTTGTCAGTGTTTACTGCCTGCTCCCAGCCAGAAGGACTTTCTCCCTCCTCTGGGCTCACCAGGCACTTTGTCGGCATTTCACAGTGTCTGTGTCAGTCACACATTTCCCTGGGTGCGAGGCCAGGCGTCTTCCTGTCTTTGAAACATTTCTCTTTCTACCTCAGAATTCCTAGGAACACAGCAGGCCCCATGGGGACTCGTTTCTGGGGCTTCAGGGCATCTCTCAGTTCAAGAGTATGGAAAGGTTTGTAGAGGCTCCTGGCTTTTCTCCTGGAACATAGTGCCACTGAGTGTCCCGTGTTTTTTGATTATACGTCACATCTAACGTTAACCGTCTTTCCAACATTCGCTACAGTTTTCTCCCTCACCTGGTGTCTTCCCCTCCTACAAAATTGTTGTTTATTTGTTTGCTTATTTAATACCTTTAGCGGGGCTATAAGAGGCGTGCCATAGCCCAGAGTCAGACAGACTGGGTCAAATCCCGTCTCTGACATGGACAAGCTCTCTGACTTTGGGGGGCGTTGCTGGACTTCCCTGTGCCTCAGTAGGCCCATGTGGAGAATCGGTATAACAATGGCCACTTTATGGGATTATTGTAGGATTAAAAGAAGTACAGTCTCGGGAGCCCCTGGCCCCTATCTGGGCCATGAAAATCACTCAGTGATGCTGAAGCGCATCCTGTCTTACTGGCTCCCTCCTTTCATACCTGAAAACAAGTTCGGAATAGAGAACCTCCAGTGAGTTTGTGTGATTCAAATTGATGTCCCAGCCGACTGCCAAATCATGCTTCATGAGCCTCCCGGGCCGTCACTGTGAAATCACCAACCACCGATAGAAGGCCATGAACGCCGAGGGTCTCCTCTCTCTGCTTTGCTCAACCAGTGTGATCTGTCCAAATAATTTGAAATAACAGAAGTATGCATAGCAAGTATTAAAGCAACAGATGGTGTTCCTGTGCCAGCACCTCTCTGTGCTGCCAAGTCACTCACACATCCGCAGCCGTGATGGAGGGGCCGGGGAGGCAGCTCAGTTCTATCTTTGCTTGGAATTGCCATCTTTTTCTCATCTCTGATGCCAGTGTCTTCTCACCGGATTTGCAAGAGAAGAAAAGTCTCACTGTTCTGGAAATGCTAGAAAACGTTCCAAAACTTTCTTAGCGCTCTTCCTAGCAACAGATCCAATGACTTCTTCCACATTTCTTCTGGGTGGCACTGGTCTCATGGTGTTTGTCGCTTTCTGCCACCGCTAGCCATACCACCTTGGGCCATACGTCCACTTTCTGTGGCTCAGTTTTCTCTTTTATTAAATGGGCATAATAAAATCGCCCACGTCGTAAAGTTTTCATGAGGATCGATGTGCTAACCAGTTACAAAAGTACCTAGGATGGAATAAGCACTCAATATATGTTGCTATGTAGTCATGTTATCTATGTAAACAGAGAGTGCACCTGTGAGCTGGTGGAAGTAATGTGGACTAAGAATCACAAAACTTACCTCTGGAGTGCTGTCTTTGCCACTTACCAGCTGTGATGAATCACTGAGAAGTCACCGACCCTTACTAATGAAACTTTATTTTTGTCTGTAACATGGCGAGAAAAATACTTATTTTTCAATATTAAGTGAGAATGTTTCTGTGAAAAATAAACCACAAAATGCTGTACAATACAAGATGGTATTATTATCTCTCATCTCTCTTTGAGCAGAAGTTGCTGACTCTTAGTCGTCTTTGTGTTTCTTGTGACTCCCAGGGCAGTCCTTTGCCCCTAGAGGATCTAAACAGTAATTGTTGAATGAACAGTTTAGCAGTTCAGCACAGCTGAGACGAAAGAAGCAAGCCAAGAAGGGCTCTGAGTGTCAACAGAGATGGTCTGAAATCTACACAAATGCTTACAGGTTTTCTTTACAGACTGGCCCCTCATGTCCTCCCTCTGAAGCTTTCCAGTCTTACTTTACATAAAGTTGGCCCTGGAGGGACCAAAAGTATCCAATGAGGGGCCAGCCCCATGATGTAATGGTTAAGTTCAGCACACTTCACTTTGGCGGTCCAGGTCTGCAGGTTCATCTCCTGGGCGCAGACCCACACCACTCATCAGCCATGTTATGGCAGCGACCCACATATTAAAAAAAACGTATCCAGTTAGAGCAGTGAGGATGAGTTGCGTTGCTCCGTCCAGGCATGCTGACCACCGTGAGAAATTGCAGCTTGACAGCTAGACAGTAAGGGTGGAGACAGAAAAACTAAGAAAAGCAGACACGAGCTTTTTACAATAAAGAGAGATCTCATGAGGCTTACTGAAAGCTAAATTAGATGAAGCGGTTGAGATCTTTGGAGAACACTTTCACACTGGCAGGGGTATGCCAGATAACGTAAAATGACAGATTCTGCTAATTTCCATGATTGCCTCAGGGAAGGATGAAGCTTTCCTGGCTCTGTTTTTTGCAATATGTTTCTCAAGCATAACTTCTTGGTCTGCTGCACAGGTAATTACTCTAACTACCAAGTTCATGTTGCCAATTATCTCAGCTATGGCCTAATTTTCTCTAATGATGCTGAAACCTAATTCTTCCAGGTTTTGCAGTCTCTACCAAGTAATTGTTAAAACCTTTATCCAGGAAATGAATTGCTTGGTCCCATCAGTTTATGTAGCTAATTTATATCTTCAGGAGGATTTGCAATCGATTTGGAGAATTGGTAATTATCAATTTTAAATAATGACCTTGACACTAAAATAAATTCATTTTTATTTAACAATTTTTTCACTATTTTTTATACCACTGTTAGCTCTGTGAAATAATGTCCAATTCAGTGTTTTTATCATCGCGTAAACATTATTCTAGAGGGCATGCTTATCTAATTTGTAGATGACGAGAAGGTGAGAGGCATAAGATATTTTGGAAGGGCAGAACTGAGAAGTCGCAAGTTCTTGGCAAGTTGGAATAGTGGACTCCATTCTAAAAAGGTGAACTGTTAATGAGGTGAAAATAAAGCCTTCGCTTGGTTCTAACAAAAGTACCTACAAAAAGATAAGGGAGATATTCATTCTCAGTCTGATATGCAGCTATAAGAACGGCTGGTAAATGAGGTGCTATAATTTTAGTCCATGTGTATTGGGCCTTTGGGGCTATAGAGAACAGAGACTCACTCAGGGCACCCTAAGGAGGATACCACACAGCTACTCTGTCTGGATCTGGAAAGTGGGAGGTTACCAAGGTTGGAGGCAACTGCTAGGAATGACTCGTCTCTTATGGTCTCTCTTCTGGACTTTCTGCTGGCCTCTGCATATTCACTAGGTTCTCCTGACTCCCAGTATCCAATCCGAATCCCGGAGAGTGCTAGTTTGATTGACTTAGCTGATTATCATCTGTGGGTTGCCCTTGAGTCGGGTGCAGACCCCTGTTCCAGTCAGTGGCCTCCTCTGCTAAAACAACAGCTTATCCCTGCTCTTCTGAACAATGGGGTGGTTGGGGAAGTTTCCACTAGAATGCAAATCTGGATATGTCTCCAAAGGCTGGAATTGGGACCAATGAATGAAAGCTACAGGAAGAGAGATTCAATTCCATACAGAATTCCCTAAAAATGGAATGGGCCATAGGCAGAATAGATGGTTGGATATGATGACCTTCCAGGCCCCTTCCAATTCCCAAAATTGTATTTTTATTTTTATGATCACTCATTTCATTCTGGAAGCATCTAATGAAAACCATCTTTTTGCATTATTATTAAAATGAGCCATGAAGATAATTCTGGCACGGTAGAATTAGGTTATCGCCTAAGGTGTCAGAAACAGTAATGCTTTTGCATTAGCCTCTTAAATAAAATATATTTCCTATGTGGAATATTTGTAAATTAGATTTTATTATCGTCAATAACAATGCTATTTAAAGAAAGAAAGTAATATACATGATGTCATGGAGCAGCAAATTGCAACAAGGATACTTCTCTAAGATGATATAAGATGAGTGTAAGAATGTTTGGTAAATTTTTTCCAAATGAATTGTAAGTGATGTTCTGCAGATTCCAGTGATGACTCTTCTGATAGTTGCCTGAGCTGAAGACTCCAAAATAGTGTAATTAAATCTCACCATTCAAACTCTACTGATTTGGGTGTGTGTGTGTGTGTTGCGAAGGGAGAGTAAGAATCATTCCATAAAATGTTAATCCTCTCACAAACAACAGAACTGAGTTATTTAATCTGAGACAATCTGAAAACACCAGGAAGACTCCAGGATGCTTCCACTTCCACTTTGCAGGTGTGAGAATGCATTGTGACAAAAAAAGACAAAGCAGATAAGGGCCGAGTGGCGTTGCCTCCAGCTGCCTCTTAACTAACTGCGTTCCCTTGAGGAAATACATAGTTAGGAGAGAGACTAGCTTTGTTAAAATTCCAGTTCCACTGTTTTGGAGACAAGATTAAGCTCTCTTGGCTTCAGTTTCCTCATTTATAAATTGGGGGTAATAACAGTACTTAGGTCAGAGGATTCTTGTGAGGAGTGACACTTTTCTTAGCACGGTGTCTAGCTCATACAAAGTGCTCAGCAATTTAGCTACTAGGGTTATTTTTTATCTTTATTATTCCTTAAGGGGCGGAAACCCTGAGGTTATGCTGTCCTGTGCCCAGAGAGTCAGTGGCATCAGTCCCTAGTCAACAGTGTGGCTCCATGTCTTCGTATCATCCCCAGCCCAGCCTGAAATGGAGCTGCGTCTGGCCCCAGCTCAAGATCTGACTTTGTTCTCCCCGCAAGACTTGATTCCATCCTGGTGTTGGTACTATGCTTGGATGTTGCATAAATCACTGTACCTCTCTAAGCCTCGGTTCCCTCCTCTCGAAAATTGGGGATCTACTTAATTTTGTAGGGTTTTAAAATTTTGGATGCTATTAATTTAAATTGTATTTGTTTTAAAACAAACTTGAGTTATCAGGTGCAAAATATGTAGAGAAGACGGAATGTTAGAGCTGGATGAGTCATCGAAGAACATACTTGACCTTCTCTTTGGAAAAATTGCCTATGCGTGGGCTCCATCCCTTTGAGATTCTGATTTAATTGGTCAGAGATTTATTTGGCCTGGTTGGGGCCAAGCCATCAATATTCTGTAAAAGCTCTCCCAGGGGTGCTCATGTGCCCACAAGGTTGAGAAGCTAGCAAGCCCAAGGTCAGACTGTCAGTAAGGGAGGCAGGTCTAAAACGCCCAGCTCCTGCTGTTGTCACTACAGACTGACCCCAAGTTCTGGTTGAAAACAGGTTTTCTGAACAATCCTTTCTGTGATTTGTACCCTTTCTCATAAAAGTGAGGTGTTAAATAAACACCCCTGTTAGTTGGTTTCCGTTTAATTCAGGTTTCCTTCTCTGTAGTTCTGTCCTGACCTTGTGCTTGTTTTCTTACAATGATGTGTTCAGCAACCTCTTTATCCCCGGATGCCTTCTCTTCTCACCGCCTTCAAAGCTCCCTCTAAAATGTAATTGCGTTGCTGAGTTCCTCTCCGACACCATCAACCTTGATCAAATACTTAGTTCTTGATTGTTTGTTCTTTGCATTCTGTGTTAGATTCTTCCCAGCCGTGGCCTGCGTTGATGGGATTGTAAAGCTCCGTGTATTCCCATGAACTATTAAAGTAGAATAAGATTAAGTGCCTTTTTTCCTCTTTGATTTGTGTACACAGTGGTTTCCTACTATTTAAGAGTCAGTCAGTCTTCTATCCTGTACCAAAATGTAATTGGAATTATGTTACCTTTTCTCATTACCTGTTGCCATTAAATGGCTTAAAGTTTCTTAGACGTTGATGTGGTGAAGTACAGTAATGCTTGGTTAAAATTAATTGCGGAATTTAATATGTAGTAAGTTCCCCTTATGCATTTTAGTCGGCCAGTAGAATGAAATCTCAGCTTAATAGAATTCACCCACCCAAAACACCTGACACCGTTCTGTGTTTTTCTTTCCTTTTCAGGAATCTTTTTGATCTTCTTCCTCAGCATCCCCCCGACTCCTGTTTGCTGAAGACTTTGCCAAAGCTGCTCTCAGCTGTTGGCATCCCGCTGAGAAAAGGACGGCTTCAGAAATCAGGGAAACTTTCTGAAAATTCCCGGCCCAGTGGATTTTCTGGAGGTGAGAGTGAATCCATTCTCTCTCTGTCTTTAGAAATCTGAATTACCTTCTGTGTCTTCCAAAATCTGCTTCTTGGACAAGAGTGAATAGGGGAATAGGTTATTGAAAATTCTCTATAAAGAATTGAGTTTTTCTTTTTCAGGAGAATTTTTTAGTAGCGACAAAGGAAATCTATTGGCTATTTTGACCAAATAGGAATTTATTTGAAGTTGTAGCTCTGATCTATGAAGACTTATTTGAACACACACACGTACACTCTAAAAAAATCAATAACATTTCTCTTCTCGGAGAAATTTCTTATACATTTAGGGTCTCTATCAGCCTTCATGTCTGCCCTACCCTGCCTTCTAGAATTGTTTTAAGGATCAAACAATATAATTTCTGTGAAAGCACTTTGTAAACCAAGAAGTATTATTTGCGTAAGAAAAACAAGTACTATTTCCAAGCATTTATAATCCTCCAAAATACTCTCATACCCTCCAATCTGTTTTCCTCTGTAGTTTGATTCATTTTTAATTCGATTCCATGAACTTTGCTAGGATCTCAGGAAGCAAAGGTTATTGGCAAGTCCTTACATTCAAGGAATGTCTGTCAATTGCAGGAGACAGACACAGCCATATATATGATCAACTCCAACATGGTAAAAGTATAGTGAGAGTGCATCAAGGAATGGAAACGGCATTGAATGCAGTGTGGGGCCAGAGGACTGTGTGTGTAAAAGCAGGCTTTCTGGAGGAGGTGACCCCCGAAAGGACCCTTGAAGGATGAATAGGAGTTAGCTTGATAAAGAGCAGGTTGGGTGGAGGAGGGCATTGCAGGCAGGAGCAGGAGGTAGGGCTGTGAAACCCACATGTGGAAATAATAAGTTGTTCAGGATTGTTGAACCATAGGTATGGGTCGTGTGTGTGTGTTGTAAGCACTGGGGGGTTTTAGGCTGGCAGTCATTGGCATTTTAGGTGTGTTATCCTGGAGAAAGTCTAGTAAAAGAGCTGGAGGTGAGCGAGATTGAAGGAAGGAAGATTCGTTTTATAATGATCTGGGGAAGAGATGAGGGAGCTAGAATTAGGGTAGAAACAGTGAGGAACAGAGAGAGAGAAATTTGAAAGAGCTAGAATATGTTGGATTTAGTGACAGTTTGGGCATTGGCAGTGAGAAAATGTCAGGACTTGGGATTCTTAGGTTTCTGATTGGGGTGACAGAGAGCGTGATGATGCCATAGAGGGAATTTAGTGGGGAAGCGGACTTATTCTTGGGGAGGAAAGGACTTTGAGGTATATATGGGACATCTAGGTAGAAATGCCCACCAGCTGGAAATGTAATTGTGGAGGTTAGGGGAGAGTTCAGGGCTAGAAACATTTATTTGGCAGTTACAGGCAATCGTTAAAAATCTGTCTTAAAATATAAATTTGATTTTGTACTGAAGCCTTCAGTATTATTCATTCATATACTTAAAACACAACTCACCACATTCTCAGTTTCCATTTTATTTTAACATTACCTACCATTTCATTTGTATCTGTAACTTGTCGGTCTTATTTTTGAAAGGCATAATAAATTAGGATTTTTCCTAGGGAAAAATGTGGTGACTTTTTTAGTTTGATGAAAGGAAATTTAAACCAGTATTTAAAAAACAATATAGGGGCCAGCCCCTTGGCCTAGTGGTTAAGTTTGGCGCTCTCCTCTTTGGCAGCTGGGGGTCGGTTCCTGCGTGTGGACCGGCACCACTGGTTGGCAGCCATGCTGTGGCAGAGACCTACATACAAAATAGAGGAAGATTGGCACAGATGTTAGCTCAGGGTGAATCTTCCTCAGGGAAAAAAAAAAATGTAAACCCTAAAATTTAGGAGAATTACAAACCAGTGCCACTCTCCATTTTAATTCACTGTAGTTACATAAATTATTTAAGAAAGGGGCTTTCCTTTGGAAAGTATAGGTTTTTTTCCTGTATAAATCATGGTTTCGTGTCAACTTCTCACTGTCATTGCCCTGCCCAGGATTTGAGCTTGGCTTATGGGGGACTGAGCAGGATCTTTCTCACATTCTTCAGTGGGGTGGTGCCAGGGTCCCTCCCTTGGGGTCTTCCCAGCATCAGCCCAGTTCGTCATGCAGGGAGCCTGTTCTAACAGAGGCTGCACTGTTTCAGATCAGTCTACCCGAGCTAGACTTTTGAAATACATTACTCAGAGCCTTCTTTGAGGGAATGTCACGGGTAAAAATTTTAAATTCAAATAGTGCTTACAATAGTACGATTTTGAGTGAATTTTATTTGATTATATGGCCTTAATTAGCTTCCTGACTTTTTTCCTTAAGACCTGTTGGAAAGTTACGGACGGCTCCCTTTTTACTCTTTCTAGTCCAGTTCACTACTGTCTTCCCAGAAATTTTAAAGATCAGCTAATCTATCGCTTTCATTTTTCTATGTGAGAAAATTAATTTGAAGCAAAATTAAGTAACTTATTTAATGCTAACAGCTGGAGCCAGAGCCCTGGTCTGGTCTGTCGAAACGCATTCTGCCCTTTTCCACGGCTTCGTTTTTTTCTCTTATTCCAAATCTTTATTGAAATGCAAAGTTTTCTGTGTGTCATAAAACAGGAAGTTGAATTAAGTAAATCAGTTCACACTGCTGGCATGTGCTTTAGACTTTAGACTCTTGGTATATATGCCAGACCATGTGCCATATATGCCACATATATGGCATGTGCTTTGGTTAATCTCTCTACATTCAACAAACAGATTTTGCCTTAATACTTTAGACTCTGATTAACGTTTTATTATTTTTAATTTTTAGAATTTTAACTTTTTTAACATGGATTTGGTTTTTGGCATCCTCTGTTTCTCTGTATCAGTTCTACTACTAAAGTGAAGGATTGGAAGAGAATCAAAACCACCTGTGTTTAAATTCCAGTTAAAAAAGGATAGTCATCTTGGGGTTGGCCCAATGGCGCAGCAGTTAAGTTTGCATGTTCCACTTTGGTGGCCTGGGGTTCACCAGTGCGGACATGGCACCACTTTTCAAGCGATGCTGTGGCAGGCATCCCACATATAAAGTAGAGGAAGATGGGCACGGATGTTAGCTCAGGTCCAATCTTCCTCATCAAAAAGAGGAGGATTGGTGGCTAATGTTAGCTCCGGGCTAATCTTCCTCAAAAGAAAATGACAGTCATCTCAACATGCATCATCTAGCCAATTTCCCCCTAGTCAGTACTTTCAGTAACAATGTATTAGGCACTAAACAATGCAAGTGCTGGCCGCACAACCCAGTTTCCTGAAACATCCTATTTTTTTTTCCAGTTTTATTTCCCCTTCTTAAATAAAAGACAACTTTCATACGTAAAAAAAAGATACTCATCAATTATTTTAAAACCAACACTTTTAAGCACAAGATATTTCTCATTTGGTCAAATATGTTGGAATACCCACTGAATTTTATGTATAGAAAATGAATTTCTGGAAATGCTGAGTTGGTGTAACTTAGAATGACGGCACGTGCATGCGAGTTGTAGGTGGTCTCAAGCACAATGAATTGTTCTCTGAAGCTCACAGAATGGTCAGTCATTGCTGTGAAACCAGTGGGCTGTAAATCGTCAGGGTGCGTGTACAAAGCATGATTCACTCATCCCGAAAGCGGCCAGCGACAAAAGAAGTCTCCACTCGTTTATGTGCAGGACACAAAAAATATGTCTGCCTGTTTTGTTCTCTCTCTTTTTCTGCCTCTTTCTGTCTCTGTCTGTCTCTGCGTCTCTTTTTCTGTCTCGCTCATATTCTCTGTGTGATAGACATTCTAAAATGATGTCTCCAAAACATGAGGCCCTGGAGAGTGTGTGTTTCTGGAACTGGCGGTGGAAACAGTCTGTCCTGGATGTGGGAAGCAGGTGAACGAACCCCCTTCGTTTGTTAAGGGGTGGGGACTGTGAAGGTGTTGTCTGACAGGCTTGCCCCCTGCGTGGCTTGGCTGCATTGGGCACAAGGATGACATGGAGAGGGATGGACAGATATGGAAGCTGTTGCAGGCAGTGAACACAAGACAGTATGGTGGCTGGGAAAAGGCAAATCAGCTTTCACCACCGTAGTTTGGCTTGGTGCTAGGGTCTTCTGACCTGTCTTACTGTGGGCGGGGTACAGAATGCAACAGTTTGGGGTGTCTGCTTTCTGCTCGCATTCCAGGGTGAATGTTGCAAGTACCTTTGTGCAAACAAAGCCATGGATAGAGTTTCTGTTAGTTTTGGAGTTGCCACTGAAAAGTACTTAGAGTTTGAAACAATGTTCAAGACTCCCCTCCTTGTGCACTGTGGTTAGACCCCAGAATTCCTGTGGAGGAGGGTTGTTTGGGAGAAAACTCTTATTAGAAAAAGTAGAAGCCAGAGGTGAGTTGCCAGGGTGACACTTTTCAATGGGCAGTCTTCCAGCAGGCTCAAATCATATTTAACAGTAAAATGTGTTACCTATGCCCTTCTGTCATGTGGGATTTTAAAAAGAAAGGGGAGAGGAAACGCTGAGCTGCCAACTTTTGATACAAATTCAATCCCACGGTAGCGGTCATAGACTGCCTCAGCAGTTTGTGGGCCCTTTTGGTGGAGGACAATGACAACGGATTTCTAATCAGATAATGTCCTGCTACATTTGAATTTTTACTCTCCACTGCCTTTTGTTGTCTGAGTACTTTTGAAATTATTCTTGATTCAGGTTTATTATTAACTTTTTGAACTCCAGCTTCTGCACGGATATCTTGCTGCTCGTGTTAAAATGAGAATGGTGACTAGAGAATGTATTTTTGTGTTTGTTAATAGACTAGCAGGGCTGCTTAATATGAATTAATGACTTTTCACATTTCCACATAATATGAGCTGGATTCATTATCCCCCAGGGATCTATTTCAAATTCCTACCCTAATAAACCATTCTTGCTAGTTGTTGGCTTTCTAGCTTTCTCAAAGCTCCTACATAATGGATAAATAGGTAACAATAAATAATAAATAATTTTTATTTTCCACTTTAAAAACATTTTAGTTTGTTCTCATTATACAATGGAAAATGAAACAACTTGCTTTTCGTGATCAGTAGTCTAAGTATTTGTGCTGTTTCTTTAAGGCAAGAACCATCCTGAGGCAATTATGTCTTTTTAATACGGTTTAGAGAATAAAACCTTGGATGAAAGATTGAGGTTAAAAAAATTGTTGAGGATGCAGAACTACTTATAGGGTTCATTCATCCTTGGTAACATCTTTCATTTACAGGACATGTATTTTGTCATTGACAGAACTATACAAACATGACAGTATCCACTCGGGTAATAATTATCTGTTACCAGTACTTCAAATTATTCTCTCTTCTCTTTCCTCTCTTTGCTATCAAAGTTTTCGTGTTTTGTTTAGAGTTGTCATGTTAGTGTGTGTATCACACGGAGAATGTGACACAGAAAAGGGACAGAGCCAGAGAGAAAAAGGGAGACAGAAAGAGGCGAAGAGAGAGAGACATAGAGGCAAGAGGTAGATAGTCCTCACTTCCTGCACAGAAAACAAAGCGGGGCTGGGCCGGTGGCACAGTGGTTAAGTGCGCACGTTCTGCTTGGGTGGCCCAGGGTTCTCCAGTTCGGATCCCAGGTGTGGACATGGCACCACTTGGCAAGCCATGCTGTGGTAGGTGTCCCACATGTAAAGTAGAGGAAGATGGGCACGGATGTTAACTCAGGGCCAGTCTTCCTCAGCAAAAAGAGGAGGCTTGGCAGCAGATGTTAGGGCTAATCTTCCTCAAAAAAAAAAAAGAAAGAAAACAAAGCAGTATTTATAGTTCCTTTCCCCCCTCAATTTGATTTCTTTGGCATTAAAGCTACATGGTTTCTGTAAATTACAAATCCATAAACAGGTACACAGAACCAGATGCTCAGTTGGAGATCAGACAACAGAGTCACTGTAGTTGAGCTGTGACATGCCACCTAGATTCTTGCCTGCTTCAGAACTGAGGCACGCTTTCCCCAGCTTCTGGGAGTGTTGACAGCTAAGAACTCACAGCTGGGTCCCTCCTTGTTGATTGCCCTCAGCCTTTAGCTAGAGTGTCTCACTCAAGGTTATACCACCCACCCAGGGCAGCAGTGTACATTCAATGACTGGTTGAAATGGGGACACAAAGGCCCTTTCTCCAATTCAGGACAACTCTGCAGGACCTGTAGGGTTGGCTGGGGCTTTTGTTGTGGCTGCACCCCAGCCCAGCTTCTCCACTGCCTTGTCCCACTTTGTTCACTCTCCCAAACATGCTGAGCCCAAGGGCCCTCACAAGTAAGATTCCTGCGTGGAAATCCTCATCTCAGAGTCTGGCTCTAGGGAACCTGACCTACAGCAGCCACCACACATGGACCATGCCATGAGTGCGTGTATGAGTCTGTGATCGTGCATCTTTATGCACTGTGCTTAGGTCCTGGCTCTGGAATCATAATCCAGATCTCTGACAATCTAGCCCAGGCTCCTGTGAAAAATGGGGATGACAATACCTGCTTCTTAGACGTGTTGCCAGGATTTGGTAGCAAAGTATTCAGTGCCTGGCCCACAGGAAATATTCATCAAATTATAGCGTTTATTGTAATTACCTACAAATAATCCATAGATAGTGCACTCGATCTGCCCAATGGGTTATAATAGAGAATGTATTTTAACGTCATTTTTATCATAACATTTATTTTAGTAGAATGTGGAGGTTAGTACAAGATGCTTCAGCTGCAAATTTCAATAATTCCTCTACCATTGTTAGTCCCCTTTTATAATGTGTGGGGAGAAATTGGGCAGGGTTCCAAAGGGAACCTAAAGTGGTTAAAGAGATGAAAAGAAAGTCCTATGAGTAGAAGTTAAAGGATCTGGAATTGGTTGAGATTGGAAGATAGAGGCATAACTTGCCTTCCCTCTTCAAGTAAGTGGAGGGCCTTCGTGAGGGGGGTGCTGGATATGTTGTGTCCGTGTTCACAGAGGACAGAACAAGAGAAATGGGCATAAGTTCAAGGAGGAAGATAGCTGGGTTTTTATCAAGGGAATTCCTCCGCTCTTGGACAATAAAACATGGGAAGGAGTTTGTAGAGTATACACTTTAAAAAATCTTGAAAAAAAGACAAGACAAGATTCAGTCCTGAATCACTGAGATGCTTCCCGGAGAATTCAGGTGAACTCTGAACTCTGTGGTTCTGTGATTTCAGATTTCAGAAACGATGCTTCCTAGAAACTCACACACGTATGTTCTGTTTTGCGAATGGAAGAGAATAAATAAATATTCATCCACTTTCATTTTCCTTATAACTTTCTTATAGTGTCTTTGAAAATGTCCATATGCACCTTGTATGTGGTTTTCTGATAATGTAACAAATCTTTTTCATTGAGTAAGAGTCTTTCTGTGCATTTTAAAATCTGGTGGGTATTATCATAATCTTTCAATCTTAGTGTACGTCATCTTTATATTCTATTAAAAAATAAATTAAATCCTACCATCCTGGGCCATTTGTTTGTACCCAGTGTAAGCCCTTTTGTGACTCATCTTGGGATGACATTGTTAAAATACTCACGAGTGTTGAATCACTTTGAAGGGCTTTCGAACAATAGCAGGAAGTCAGGAACTTTGGAGAAGATGTCTCTTTCAATCAATTAATTCCTTAGGGATAAGATTAAGGAATGGATATGAGACTAGGGTTTTTTAACTAAATGCTCTTTTAGGACCTCAGCGTCAGAAGATAAGAGGAAGCCACTAAGAAGCCTCTATATTACTAATAAGTACATTGAATTTTGCGTTTTCTCCTTGTCATGTCTTGTACATAGTAACAGGCAGAGATGGAATGATGGAGATGAAAGAGCCCTGGACCAGAGGCCAAAATGCCTGGCTCTGGTTCTGTCACAGCCACCAAATGATCTGCTCTTCTCTTGTAAAACTACGTCTGCATAGCTTCCTTTGGATCTCTAGTTCCAGCGTCCTATCTTAGATGCTCGTCACACCACAGTACCTTCTTTCAGAAGAAGACCAGCAGGCCTGAGGGTTCAACCTCCGAGAGGTCGGGGTCCCATCACACCTGACCCAAAGAGGCTCTACTGTAATTCTTTTTAAAGAAATTTTTTAGCATACATAGGTAGATAGAGGTTTTGTTTAAGTTTCACTTGATGAAATGGATCCACTGAAATATGAGTTTTAAAGGTATTCTTACTGATTCCTGTGTCTTCAGTATTCTTCCCAATATATCCCATCAAAATACACAATTTCATGACTTCTGTTACTACCAAGTTAAAACTCTTTAAATGGCTCTCTGTCTCACGAGGAAAAACATACACAGTCCTTACTCTGGTTTTCCGGACCTCCCTCCCTACCGCATCCATTGAGGTGAGCTCAGTGTCCTAACACATAAGATTATCTTGATCAGGTTATCAAAACAGTGCCTGACACAGTGCATGCTATCACAAAAGACTCATTCAGTTAGTTCCCTCTCTGATGCTGCTCAGCATTGTCCCCGCCCTTCTTCTAAGCTACCTAAGCCTTTCTCTTCCTTTTGAGCACACCTCAACAAAGCTCCTCCTCCAGAAAGCCTTCCTTGCTGATTCTAGCCCATATTGGTCTGTTGCATCTCTGAAATGCTCTTGTGATTGGGCATTTATGCTAGTCCACATTACATGTATCCAGTTGACAATGGTGTTACGTAGACTGTGTGTACACAGTGTGTTGTTATCTCCTTCTGGGGGCATCAAAGAATACTACAGCAGTCACAGTGACCACCACCCACCTAGGGAAATACTCAAGCTTGAATCACTCCCGAATCTAAATTTTCAATGTAATATGCATTGAGACAGGAAGGGCGATGTATTCTGGAAATAAATTTCAGCAACGTGGATGGAAATACAAGTGATCTGGTTCTTATATTACCTTAACTTGCAACACACTGAAGCTTAAAGCACTTGCTTAAGATCAGAGGATACTGCTTTTAAGCTTAATTCTACCTCTCACTTTGGGTCCTTCAGCAGGTCACTTATCCTTTATGATCCTTTTTTAATAACTGTGATAATACTGCTATTCTTTGTTCTTTGAAGTTCACAAAGCACTTTTGCACGTTATTTAATTTTAGCTTCACAATGACCCATGAGGTAACTGGGGCAAGCTCATGTCTGCCAAGCTGGAGAACTGAGCTTGGGGACATGCTCCCAAATGCTAATGTGATAAACCAGCAGCAGGCGCTAAAACTCAAATCTTCTGGCTTCTATTTTAGTGTTCTACACACCCGTTACTAAAAGTGTGATCTACAGACCAGCAGCGTGGGCATCACATGGGAGCTTAAAAATGCAGAGGCCCAGGCCCCACCCCAGACCTACTGCATCAGAATCTGTATTTTAACAAGATGCCCAGGGACTCATACGTATTTTAAAGTTGGAGGGGCCGGCCCAGTGGCACAGTGGTTGTGTGCATGTTCCTCTTCGGCAGTCCAGGGTTCGCTGGTTCAGATCCCGGGTGCGGACATGGCATTGCTTGGCAAGCCATGCTGTGGCAGGCGTCCCAAATATAAAGTAGAGGAAGGGGCCAGTCCCATGGCCGAGTGGTTGAGTTCGCACGCTCTGCTGCAGGCGGCCCGGTGTTTCATCGGTTCGAATCCTGGGTGCGGACATGGCACTGCTCGTCGGGCCACACTGAGGCGGCGTCCCACATGCCACAACTAGAAGGACCCACAACTAAGAACATACAACTATGTACGGGGGGCTTTGGGGAGAAAAAGGAAAAAATTAAAATCTTTAAAGTAGAGGAAGGTGGGCATGGATGTTAGCTCCGGGCCAGTCTTCCTCAGCAAAAAGAGGAGGATTGGCAGCAGATGTTAGCTCAGGGCTAATCTTCCTCAAAAAAAGTCCCAAAAGTTGGAGAAGTACTGTAATTTAAGGACAGTTTAAGCCTCTAAAGTACAAACATGAAAAGGTTTTATTTTTATTCCTATTGCTGCCATCAGATCTCCCCTGTCAAAGATCTCTTCCGTTTGACGAGGTCTCTAGCTGATCTGATAGATTTTTACTTTCAGGTTTTTAAAAGTTTAGTATGCTATAGTCCACTTTTAATACTTCAAACTCATATGGAAACGAAAACTTTCCTTTCCCCTGGCCTAACTTGTGCCCTTCAACGCCCTCACATTGACAAAATTTTTTGCCTGTTTTTATCAACCTGCTTTTAAACCAAATGTTCCACTGCCAAGCTCCGACTCTTAGTGATGGACCATGGTGATGCTCATTTTTCAGAACAGGAAATTCAGTTGCCTTATTCAGTCTTCAGTGAAACTCAGAAGTAAAAACCAAGCATACATACCCAATATAAAATAACTAAGAAATTTCAGTCTTTATTCATTATATTTCACCAGATTATTGGCCCAAGGATGACATATGGTTGTGTTTGGGAAAAACTAAAGTTGATGAAGTATGAGACTGCACTTCATTAAAAGGAAACATTTTTCAACCTCTTGTTCTTAATCTTTATTTAAGTTTTGCAATCTTCTTTGCCTAGGAGGCCAAGAGTTAGATCTATTCACCATGAGCCAAGTGACTGCGTTTGGGTGTTCAAGATGGAACTCCATTAAAGTCCCTGGGGGTTTTGTTTGTTAGAATTCTTAGGGGCTGTGCATTACCGGGTCCCAGCTATATATTATATCAGACTTCCAGCCCCCTGTCTTCATCCCTGAGATGAAAGTTTCGTTTTGGCTCTCCTGCTGCCTCCTCCCTCTCTTGTTTGTTTTCACTTTAATGTGAGAAGAAAAGGCAGCTTTTGTCTTCATTTCTGGTTAGCAGACTTCATAAATATTCATTACCAGGTTCCCTTTCCAGCTACTGTTTTGTAATTCGTTATTTTTAAATGAAATCCGAAGTGACAAATAACTCCCAATTCACACTTTAATACATTATGAGTTGTTAATCTTGATTTTGGAGGTCGTGAGCCAAACACGAATGACTTTTGAAGCCTGTTTGCCTAGACTACCTCATTCTGAGAAGGCACAGGCTGTGTGTGTGTGTGTGTGTGTGTGTGTGTGTGTGTGTGGTATGGCTTGCAGCTCAGCGGGTGAGCAAATGGGACAGGAGTGGAAGGAGTATTTCTAGAGCATGTGCAGGGGCATTGTGGTAGGCCATATATCCACTGTCTCGCCTTAGCTTCACACTGTGAAGCAGGTGTTATTAATCCATCTTAGAAGGCGAGAACCAAAGCTTAGGGAAAGGTAGCAATTTGCTCCAGTTCACAAAGCTGGTAAGCGAAGGAGCTGTGATGATGGATGGCGTTGAAAAGTGGGTATTCCACAATGCTCTTCTGGTTGTTCTGTAGAAATTGACAGTGGGTAATTTTGGAGTAATTACCTTTAGAGAGTCAATATGTTTTTGATTTTGGTATTGGTAAATAAATGAAAAGCCATAGGATATATTGGAGTATATGAGGAAGCCATTTGATTTAAAACTAATTCTGCCTGACCTTGTTTTTTCAAAAGGGCCTGACATGGCCACAGGGCATGCATTGTACATCTGCTTTAAACGTTTACTATGTCCCAAAGACAAGGATGATGCCCTTAAAGACAGAGGTGTAACTCCTCCCCCCATGTCAGCATTTATTTAAGGATAAGGATCTCTTCCTGTGAACTAAGGATTAATTACCATTACCGACCTACTTTGTTCACCTTGTGAGCACTGACCTGCTGACCATTGACCTACTGTGCCACCTAAGCGTCTTGTGACAGTCGTAAAAGAGATATTCCTGTCCTACGTGATGTTTGCTCTTTGTTCCAAGACCGTATGTAACCACTGTACACCCCACTTCTTTGGTGTGCTTCCACCCCAGTTTTGATTTATAGATGAATTATGGATTATTTGCATCGACAGTGTACTGTGCTGAGCTGTTAAGAAAAGTATCATAAATCTGGGCTCCTTGGAGTGGAGCCAGCCGTTGGCACCCTCGCTTAAACCTGAGGCTCAGCATCGGCACTTACACGCCAGGGGACTCACCCAGTGTTTCTATGGATTGCCCTTTTCGTCAGTGCTTTCTTTCCTGGAGAATCCTCCTAAACTCTACTATTATCTGTCTGTGAAGAGTTTTTTCCCACCTTCAAGAAAGCTCTGCTTTGCAGAAGTGCGTTCCTTCCCACCTCCTCTGGAAAACAAAACAGATGCAACTCTTAAGTGGCCCTGGGGCTCAGCAGCACACCAGGAGCAGTTTCCCAGCCTCCTCTTCAGCCTCCCATGCCTTCCTGAATGTCAGCAGGAAACTCCCCACTCCGTTTAAGGACTGTTTTTCTCAATTTGCTAGGCAGCCAGCTAATCTCTTTGTATTGTGCATCTGTTTCTTGATTGTTGCATAAACTTCCCACTGTGTCTCTCCTTATTCAGCATGCTGGCTGTGGACAGAGGACCCGCCTGGGTGCCTTTCTGCCTTGAATGGGGTTGGGGTTGCCCTGAAGCCACACGGAATCGCCTGAGGTGCTTGTCAAGACCAGCCCAAAGCATCTCTTTACCCTCTCTTAACAATTTTGCTGAAATTTAAAACACTATTTGCCTTTGGATACAAAATGAAGGAACCTAGTAACATTCAAAGTTGTCTGTTATCTGCCAGGCAAGATGTAATTAGACTTCCTATGCAATTTACCACGTGATTTAGGATATGTGGTTTTAAAAAAAGCCTAGGGCAGGAGTATTTTAAAGTAATGTTAATTTAAACATTCCTTGAGTATAAAAGTAATATGTATCTATTGCAAATAATTTAGAAAATGAAGAAAAATGTGAAGGGAATAAAATAACACGGGTAAAATGATTAATTTTTTGATGCTTATTTCTTGTTTCACACATGTGTAGATAGACACAATATATTTAGCTTTCTGCAAAACATTTTTAATGGCATTAATCCTTGGGGCATTAATGCCAAGTGTTTTTTTCCTTTTCAATTTTTTCTTTTTCTTTTTAGGATGAAATATTACATATATACAAAAGAAAGGGAGACTAACTCAGGATTTGGGAACATTTACCATGGGAACAGATTGCCTAGATTCTGGTTTTGGCTCTGCCATTTGCTCGCCTGGAACCTTGGGAAAGTTACTTAATCTTTCTGTGTCTCAGTTTTTCCATATATAAAATGGGGATAAAGTAATACTTATTCATAGAGTTTTGTTAGAATTCAATAATAAACTATTAGCTATTATTTTTAAAAATGTATATAACATATTTGTAAGGTGAAAAGAGTGAAAACAAACATAACCAACAAAGAAATCTAACATTAGTATTTTTCTTTTATTTTATTCCTTGATCATACCCCCTTCCCTTCCTCCTAGAGGTAAGCATTATAAATCATTGTTTAGCTTTACATATTTTGAACCTCGTATAATTAATGTCGTACTAATTTCACTTAACATTATGTCCATGAGATTTCTTCAAGATGATTTTCTCAATGCCAATAGTGTATATCACAATTTTTTATCCCTTCGCATTGTTTGTTAATTTTGTGTGATTACAAGCAATGCTGCTATGAACATTCTTATGCACGTCTCTCGGTGCACACGTGCAAAGTTTGTTGCTCTTCTTTTGCTTTCTGTTTTTTTAAAGAAGTCTAATTGCTGGGTGGTAGTGTACATGCATCTTCAACTCTACCAGATAATGGAAAATTATTTTCCAATAATGTGACATTTGCTCTTTGTTCCAACATGGTATATAACCACTCTGTACTTCCCACTTCTTTGGTATATATATTTCCTTAAACTCGGGTGTATAAGAGATGACAAGTCTATAAGCAATTAACTTTTGCTCTGTGTAGATGATAGGTCTTTTCTCTTTGATTTTAAGATATTCTCTTGTTGTTGGAGATTTGTGGTTTTATTATAATATGTCTAGGTGCTATATTTTATTATTCATCCTTCTTGGTATATATCGTGGTTCCCATATCAGTGAATTCAGGTCTTCGACCAAATCTGGAAAAATTGCAGCCATTACTTCTTTGAACATTGCCTCACCTCCATTATTCTCCTTTGAAACTCTAGCTAGACTTACTTAGATCCTCTCATTTTATTTTCTATGACTTTGCCTCTCTTTCCTACTTTCCTTCTGCTTGTGCTATAATATGGATCATTTATTTAGCTCTGTTTTCTTTTTAATAATACCATCTTTAGCTGTGTCTAATATGATGTTTGTCATATATTGAGTTTTAGAAAAACTTTTTAAGTTAAATGATTTTATTTTTCATTTTCAGAAGTTTTATTTGTTATTTTGTAAATCTGCCTGGTCAGTTTTTAGCATTTTATCCTTTGTGACTTAAAAAGAAATTAGTTGTGATAAAATATACATAAAAAATTTACCATCGTAACCATTTTTACGTGTACAGTTCAGTTAAGTACATTCACATTGTTGTGCAACCTGTATCTACAACTCTTCATCTTGCAAAGTGAAAACTCTATTTCCGTTAAATAACTCCATGTCCTCCCTCCCTAGCCTCTGGCACCCACCATTCTACTTTCTGTCCATGTGAATTTGACCGCTCCAGGTCCCTCAGATAAGTGGAATCACACAGTATCTATCCTTCGGTGACTGGCTTATTTCACTTAGGATAATGTCCTAAAGGTTCATCCATATTGTAGCATGCGTCAGGATTTCCTTCCTTTTTAAGGCTGCATAATATTTCATCATATGTTTGTTTGTGATTTTTATTACCATACTTATTTTTTTAACCATTTCAGATATAATGATTTTTGTTAGTATCTGAGAATTATCACAGCTGAAGTTCTCGGCGTCTAGATCTGTTGCTCTACAGACTTTCCCTCAGGGTAGCTTGTTCCCCTAAGTGTTTGGTGTATTATTTATGAGGTTATGATAGAATGAACTTCGTATCTGGGAATCCTGTGACCTGTCTCAAGGAGGATTTTAATTTGCGTCTGTCAGGAGTCCGGGCCGTACCAATCTGGAACCACATTAGCCGTTCAAGCTTAATGTCAGAATTTCAGGTGCAGCCCCCACCTCACAAGCAGCTTCAGGCTTTTGTCAGAGTTCCCTGCTCAGGAAAGGCTGCCTTCATGCTTGTTTATCAGCACCATTCTGGTTTCAGCTGTCTTTCCCCATTTCCTCCCTTCTTCCCCATTCTTTTCCATAATGCTCCTTCCTTCTGTTTTTCTATTCGTTCTTCCTCTTTCTTTTTTCATTTTTCCTTTTCTTTATTCATCTTACTGATTTCTCTGGCTGCTTTTTTGTCTTTCACTCAATATCAGAGTCAAGAGGGGCAGTTTCTTGGCCATCTCCCTTTGTAGAGTGAACTTTTTTCTGCTTCACCGATGGCTTAATCCAGGCTTCATGCAGTTGCTTCTCTGCTGCCTTCTCTCCTGATAGACACTCAAGACCTGTACTCTTGACACCACCTCTCTCCCACTCCCTTCGCAGAAATTGGCAATGGAACAATATCTTTAAAGTAACTACTGATTTCAGATCTGGGTTAGCCTTTTTTGATGAGTGTTTTCACTTTAATTTTATCCTCTATTTCCCTTTTGATTACTTATTAGCTGAGCTCTTCTTTTACAAGCGTGTCTTCTGTGCTTTATCAGAATATTTGGGTGTTTACGTGGGTTTCAGAACATGTGGTCTGCCAGGTTGCTGGGAATGGAAATTCTGAGCATTTCAAATGCTACCAATTCTCAACAATATTGGAAACAGTATTGCTCTGATTTTGGTAAGTAATGATAGAGGATGGCGCTCTTGCTGTGGGGCTGGACTGAAGAGCGGCATTATTCTTGTCCATCCAAAAAGGTTTCCGATTTATTGAGTCTCTGGGAATAGTGGGAATGCCGTAATAATATTGCAAGACTCCCGAGATTGCTTTAGTTTCTGAAATGTTATCTCCATTTTCTTAATTTTGATCTTTCTCATTCTTAACTGATACTACCCACTCTCAATTTAATAATTTCCCAAAGGAAATTCAACATTCTCATTGAGGATATTTATAGCCATGTTGGTAGATCTACGTCTCTGACGTCTTTTACTTGTCCTTTTCATATGTCTTTCTATTCACCAGACTGTAAACCAGGTTCTCAAGTGTGAAGATGCTACAGCTGCTCTGGGATTTGCTTTGTTTGCTAAATAGCTTTTTTTTGGTCCTGACTAGGAGCTTCCTAATGTTCGAATTTTCTGTTTTGTGAATGTGATATGCAGATATGTTTAAAGTCTTATATGATCTATTCATTTTCCATTAATGTCATTCTGCTGACGGTCTGTTTTCAGTGACACTGATAGTGCTAGTAAGATAGTCCACAAACTATCATTTGTGAGATTCCCCAGTCACTTTATTTTGGGAAGAACTGTTCAACACTAGCTTTTATGTAACTACGGATTTTTGCTAGAATTTAAGACAGATTATAGAAAGAAATTGCAATGGTCCTCTCACCAGCTTCCTAATATGGACTTTGCCTAACATTCATCTTTAACTGGACCTGAACTGGGAGAGAGGTAGAGGGAGAAAGTAGGAAAGGAGAGTGAGACAGGAGTCCCCAGCATGGTTTCCATATAGTCATTGGTAGATTCAGGCCTCCGGAAGGTTTTATAGCAACAAGAGAACCGGTATCCCGCCTCTCCAGTAAGTAGCACCTTATACTCACCCTTTCTCAGGAGAACTGTAAGTACCAGGCCACATAACAAAACCCAGCCCTGATTAACTTAAAGGAAAGGCAATTTGTTGGGAGGCCACTAGGAAAGCATAGAATTTACAGGATGGCTCAGTGCCCTGACTTGCATATGGACAGAACCAGGTCACCTTCAGAGAGCAGGAAGCAGGAACATGATCTTACCGCAGGCACAATGAGGGCAGGGTGGCAGTGATCACGTGGATGGACCTCAGTCATTTCACTCCACTCAGGACTTGAATCCCAAGCAGGAATTTAATTGATCAAGCTGGGGTTACCTAGCTGCCCTGTGGCTGGGAGAGGTCAGGGGATTGGATTCAGAGCCCCTCCAGATTATATCTGGAGTAACCCCTGGAAAGTCGAAGTAACCCCCGGAGAGAAATTTGTGGTATGGGCATGAGGCAGCCAAACCCTGGAGATGTCCATCTCGGATTAACTGTGAACTGCTGGAATGTTGGCTGCAAGGGCACTTTAAGATCAAAATCAGACTGGTCATCTACAATCTATCTGGTTAACACAGTCAATTCTAAATGTTCCTGGGGTTTATTGGTAATTTCTCAGCTGTTTTTAAGCGTGTTTTCTCCTCTTCTTATTTCTTTTGCCTTTTAGCCATTTCAGTTCACATTATTTCCTCCACAAGAGATTGAGCAGATGACATTTTTTAGACTTCACTTGTTTGTGCATTTCAAATGAAATAGGAAAATTTGTTTGGAGGAGAGTAGAATGAAGAATCTATTAAGCATAATGATATCTATGGAGTTTACTAATTTTGACCTCCTTGTTTTAATCGTATATCAGATCAACATGGGACTCAAGATGGGCGGCAGGTTGATTAGCAAGCTTGGAATGTCTCCAGAGAGACCCTGTCCCTTTGCTAACGTCTTGTTCCTTTTTTCCTGTAGGAATTGCTTCTCTTAGCATAGAGAAAAGTAGTGACTTAGGGAGTGTCTTCAGGACGATGATTCTTTTATCTCCAGGCTTATGCTGAGTAGGTGTAAACCTTCAGAGGTCATACAATAAGGAAATCTTCTAACTATAGCCTCTCACTTAGATGCATCACATGGAAGAACATCTTGATTCTTAGAAGAAGTTGTGATAAATTCTCCCTTGAAGGACTTTAAAGATTGGTATTAATTATTTTAGGGGGAGAGAATGGTTCCTTAGGTATAGAGTCATTTGTTCATTCATTCATTCAATACTCAGATATTGAGCACCTTCTATGTGTCGCGTACTGTGTCACCGTCCTCAAGGAGCTCACGGTCTACCAGGAGGAGGCAGGCACGTAAACAGCTGTGTGCACCACTAGTGAGGGGCTCCTCAGTCACAAAAAGGGGGCTTGTTTTATCAGTGCTGAAAATGAGCTAAACCTACTGAGATAGGCAGTCTGGGCTGTGTGGCCAGGTGCCCTGCCTTCTAGCTTTCTGAAGTTTTTATTATAGATAATATATTTAATTCCTGACAGCTACACCCGTCCATGCACTGACTCAATGAATATTTGATATCTAAAGCTGCAGAGTTGTCATTCTTGGTAATCTTTGCTTGTTTCATGTGTAATTCCAGTGTGTGGCAGAGCATCCTATACATAGCTCAGTACAGGTTTGTTGAACTGAACTCTCATCTGATAGCGTGGATACATAATTTTTCTCTATATGCCTAATGTCTGCTCTAATTTGATCAAACTCAGATAAAAACGAGCCTCATTAAGAGAGCGCTGCATCGTAAATTCAGATGTGTCGTTGCTCGCTTTGGGAACAGAGCATTGATTACCATATTCAGGTCGTGTCCTCCTCTTGCTCCGGGTATCACTACATTGAACTCTGAGGTCATTTGCTTGGGATATTGTGAGATGCTAATTTGGTGTTTGGAGTGATACTCTGTGCCTAGCTATTTGCGACAGACTCTGAGTATAAATGCTGGCTCTTGATCAGTATCAGTCCCTCCTCATCAAGGTCTTTAGCCATCGTGACTAAAGTCTGGTTCAGGCTAGAGTCTCCTCCAGGTTGTGCTTGTTCCACTTTGGCTTGTTCTCCTGGGATGCTCACTTCTTGATTTAGAGCCCTAATTACTAGCCATTGAGGAACTCATGAGTCATAGGTTACTCTTAACCTGTGCACTTTTCAAGAACAGCGTTCAAGTACTGAGTATCAGATTATATCAATGGGAGGCTTTCCTTTTCCCTAATGTGTGTGGCAAGATACTGGCTCCCTGCTTTTGAAAATGGCTGTATGAAGCAATTCTCCATCTCTGTGGTCTGGATGTGTTGTTTCTTAATTCTGTTTGGTGGCTGTGTTCCTCTCTGCTGGCGTCACTGTCCTTTTGCATTCTCCATTGATGGGAAGAACATTTTAAAACATGCATGGCAAAAAGAATTACTATCTTAAATTTGAGCTTAAATGTGTTCCCCATCTGGTGTTCCATGACACTTCTCAGTAACGTCATTAAACATCTCCCACCCCTGCAATAACTTAGGAAGTTATCATGCAATCACCTCAAGTCCAAATGCACATGGCCTACCCACTTAGATCTCAGTCGTAATCATTAGCTTTATAGTTCACAAGTCTTGCCCTCTTATTGTTATCTGGGGAATCTCTGATGCCTATCGGTAAGGCAGTTGCATACTCAATGGCTCCTTTGCCCACCCAGTGCAGGATTTGCTGGTATAACAGCGGCATGCTGGCACCCATAACTGATTTTGTTTGTCGCTTTCCACCTTACTGGCCCCTATGCTTTAGCATCAGCCTGTTGTGGGAGGAGCAGCTGTGGCTTGTGGTAGATTGGGGCCTGCAATTGAAAGCAAGAGGCAGGGGCGGCTCCTGTGTCCTCTGAACAGATCTGTAGCTCAATGCAAAGGTTCTGTTCACACCAATGTCCTTGTGCCTCTTTGAAGAGGCTTTTCACGTCTTACCAGAAAGTTCATTAACAAGTTCCTTTAAAGAGTGAGACTGCTTAATGCATTTAAATTGTGATTTTAATTGATTTTATGTGGTTGTTTCCTTGGCCCTAAAAACCTTTGCTTTTTTCTGAATTCAGGATAAACTACTCTTTCTTCAGCATTTCCAGAGTAACGTGGCTTCTGTCACAGCACTTTCTCCACGCTGTCTATGTTACTTATGTCACTGGAGCTCCAGTTCTGGCGGGATAAGCTTCTGGAGCAAGGGGCGGTATCTTGTTCATCTGTATAACCCCAGAGGCCCTTCTAGAACCTTACACCTAGGGATGTTCAGTAAGTAGTGATTAATAATTTACAAAAATGTTATTTACCCCAAACGTTTGAGAATGCTTTTATAGGATCAAATTCCCTTGAACCTACAAAGGAAATATATCATTTCCCCCAGGGCGGCTCTGAAGACACTTATGTGCATTAGCATGCCTCCGTGCTCTGGCACCTGCGCTGCCCACTGGCCAGCCATGTGGCTTTTGTGCCTGTTGGTCACATATATCACTTTGTGGAAGAGCAAGATGATTGTTTTCCTCTGTCATAGTAGGGACTGGTTTTTGCCTGGCATACAGGAACATTTGAATATAGCCTTGACAGCCTCTGAGATTTCCAAGGGCTGTCTCATCACAAGGAACAAAGGCATGTGAAGAAAGTTCTACTCTGTTGTGAAAAGCTGGGCTTGTGCTGATAAACTAATTGAGAAGTCTAGTAAATTGGCCAGAGCATGTGGCTCAGGCCCCAAGGCCTACGTGGGCCTCTTGCTTCAGATTCTACCACTAGAGGAATCTGAGGATGTTACTCATGCATGTCACATGGAGAATTATAGGGAGGGCCAAAGACCTTTTAATCCCCTCCTCCCTCCTCCCTCCCCCATAGTAGATGTCACGGGAGAATGAGGGGAGAGGGTTGTTGCTGATCAGGAACGAAAACCAAAATGCCTCTTCCCACTTTCTCAAGAAATGCCCAAGGAAATAAATTTTAGCCCAATTTTCCCCTTTCTTTATTGCCTTCTTACCTTAACTACTCCACTAAGGTATTTTTATGACCCACAGGTCTAGTGTCTAACATCTACTAGGTAAAATTAATTTTCATCTTATAACTTATGTTTGCTTAAGGCCACAGAGTCTCTGCAAAAAGAAGTAAATCTAAATTATCTTTGGTTTTACGTTGGTTTTTAATCTGAAAAAACAAATTTTGACCTTATAGGAGGCAGTAGGCATTTCTATAATTCTATCACATGGAAGTCTGTAGTCTGTGACAGATTTCTTAGTTTTTTAAGGAGGAAATCCAATTCTGGTAGAAAACATCAGTGCATAAAAATCAAGCAAATCTTTGGACACTGATATAAACAGAAGCTGGTTGGAGAAATATCACTAGTATGACTGCAAGCATATATGAATTCTGTAAGGTGTTAAGAAGTAGCTAGGAAACTTGTTATATTTTAAGCCTGGAAATGTGGGTGGGCTGCCATCTTGACTAGATTCAAAATTAACCACAGTCTTGAAGCTTTGACTTGTACATATAATGTGGGAGACTTGTTACAGAAATAGATACAGCAAATGTTGGACTTTCATCCATTCTTCTTTTGCTGCTACTTTGGAGCACACAGAAAGAATTATTTATTATAATATCAAGGAAAAGGGGGCCTAATGAATGAAATATTTGGCTATCTGAAAAATGTTATGATTTTATGCATGTTTGTAGAAGTGACACAATGATTGCTAATACATTGTCTTAGAAAGTTTTGACAAAATATCCTTCTTATATTTACTTAATCACTCTTATCAGAATAATTTTTCTGGGGCCAGCCCGATGGCACAGCGGTTAAGTTCACACATTCTGCTTTGGCGGCCCGGGGTTCGCTGGTTCAGATCCTGGGTGTGGACCTACACACCACTTAGCAAGGCATGCTGTGGCAGGTGTCCCACATATAAAGTAGAGGAAGATGGGCACAGATGTTAGCTCAGGTCCAGTCTTCCTCAGCAAAAAAGAGGAGGATTGGCGGTGGACGTTAGCTTCAGGGCTGATCTTCCTCCAAAAAAAAAAAAGAAGAATTTTTCTTTGCCATCCGTGCCTGTTATCTTTGGAAATGATACTTTTACAGTGGGACCGGAAAATAAGTGTCTTTAAACCATACATGAAAGCACTCTCTGCTGCCTGACTCTCTGATTTTATATCTGAGGGTCTGAGACACTTGACACAGCCAATGAGATGTAAAGAAACCCTCCAAATATACAATAATATACTTCAAGCTGAGATTGTCCAGAACAGCTTTAACTTGGAACTTTGGAAAACATTGGCTCGAGGTTGGATCTTTCCCAAGATTATATAGTGCTGTGTTGAATTCCTTTCCAGTAATTATTTGCATCAATTGCATCCTATCTTTGGGGCACTTTCCAATAATTTTATGTTAGAAAAATAATGGTAAGGTATAGAGAAATGTGATTGAATTTCTCACCATGTCTAGAAAATAAGTCACCAGTCCCACCAGAATGGATGATTCTATTTTTAAATATTTTCAGGCAGCTGGAACTTTTTAAATCTCAATCTGCTAAGAAATCTAAAAAACGACTTCATTTTCATTACAATAAAATTATCAAGTAAGATTGATTATCTTGTTTATCAGATGGCATTTTCTACAAATGATGCTAAAGGTCAAGTTCAACACTTGGGAAAATTATATGCCCTCTTTTAAAATTTTTGTTTCCTGAACACCAGAAGCATTATCGCTTCAAAGGAAAAATCTAGTATGTCTACCTGTATTAAAGCTAGTCAGCAAACAGATATTTTATTATAAGAAAATAGGTTAATTGTTGTGGGAGAACTCAGATCGATCATGCATTTTAACAAACGTTTTAGTAAGGCACAATAATGTTTAGCTGTCAAGCCTTCTTAATCTACTAGGGGGAAGAAAACTTGTCCATAAGTAAAATTACCTGCAGTTCAGGAAAGAAAACAAATCCGACAAACATGGTATGACTATATAACTAGGAAACAGTTTAGGAACAAAAAAAGTATTTGAAGAGGAGAAAAATAATGAGCCAATGCATATGTTGATTTCTCTTTAGGAACAGAATTGAATTAAATCAACTAAAAATTTTGTTAACTTTTTAAAGGAAAATGCTTTCAAAGACTTTTTAGTGAACTATGCTTCATAAAATACTTTAAAAAAATTCAAGATAATATCATTAGTAATTCATTTTATATAAAATCTTGATAAATTTATGAATTTACGAATGAAAATAATCAAGAATTATAAATTGGTGTCATAAAATTTGTATGTTTGTGGGCAGATAAGTTTATAAATTAGTGTAGTAATTATAATCCTATGAATATAAAATTACTCAGGTAATTAGAATGAATAGGAATAGGCTTATAGCCTTTGAAAATTCAGAGACTTGTTAAACATGAATTACATTACAAATGTGTGATAATTTAAGGAATTAAAATAAAGCTAAAATTTTATTAATTGTCCATATCACAATCTTCTGTTTTAGTGAAGAATCTTTAATTTGTCTTCACAAAGGGGGAAAATATATGAAATATGTTTAGTATTTTTAATATAGTTTATCTTTTTTTTTTTACTTTTAAAATACAGCCCAAATCAGGACTAAGTTGTCTGTTAAACGCCCTTTTTTCTGGTTGATCACAGTGCAGTTCAGCATTTGGATTTTAGCATTTCTTAAACGGGTCTTATTCATCACACTGTTGCGAAGTTTCTGTCCTGGGTTCCTGTGTGAGTGTGCTGTGTGTCCCTTAATAAAGTCCCACTAGTGAGCCCTTTGAAGAGCGAACCTTTCAGAATTACATGGTTTCTCGTGGTATTTACTCTTCTTCGCGCTTGTTTCTTTTTTTCTAGTTTGGGGAATCTGTTCAGGGCGTATTTGTTGGATCAGCTGGCCCTCGGTGCCGGAGTGAATACAAAGTCCTGCAAACAGATGGAGAAATTTAATTTTCAGTTAGGAAAAGGTTCCATAGCAACATGGGAGTGAAATATATGTCTGGTCACATTTACTGGGCTTCTGCTGTTACAAACCAAACATACACATAAGTGTCATCTGGAGTGGGCTACTGCTCATCTAGTCCCTTAAAATCTTTTCTCTTTTTCAATGGAGAATATTTTTTACTTTATTTCAGAAATATAGGGTGTTGTCTGTGTGTGTCTCTGTGTGTGTTTACTGAGCAAGTCAGATGGCTTTTGACAAGCTTTAATAAACTTCATTTGGTAAGTCATCACATTAAAAAATGTTTTTGCCCTGTTTCTGTGAGTAGAAATTAATCTTTCAGAAACTGTGTTTCGGGTTTTAGATGATGTATTCAGCGGTAGCAAGGGGGATGTGAAAGCGCGATGCCATGTGGCTCAGGCTGCTGCGGGAGGAGTTGGTGCTAAATATACCCCAGTGGGATCCAGGCAGAACATCAAGAACCTGGTGAGGATCACGATAAAAATAACACTCCTGGTGAGCCCCCCTATCTGGAAGAGACTGAACCTCAAAGCTCAAATAATGAGTGCGTTTTCATCAAACTGAATATAGTGATGATGCAAAGGCCTGATAGTGGTACTGAGGCACGATAAGATACTGAACTACTTCCCAAAGCATGAAAAAAATTAAACTGTACAGTATGTTAGTGCTTGGGTCTTTTTTATATAATTGCTTGACACTGATAGATAAGCAATGTGTAGTTTATAATGATAACGTAGAGATGAAAACATTTGGTTCAACTGGATCTGCTTTCTCAGCCATTTTGAATAAATGAATATGTGACAACTTGTATTTGCATAAACACTCTTTTTTACTCCTCAAAATATTTCTGCTTACAATATATGATCTTTCTTTCACGTGGTTCTTTGTTGAGAATCTCCTTTAGATATATAAGAAAAAAATTGAATTGAGAGATAAGATCATGTTTTGCAAAAACATTAAAGAAGTTCAGCAAATTCCCCAAATCTAGCTTAACTCTGCTTATGAAATATCTTCCCAAAACTCCTAGAGGGTTCCAGTATAGATAATTCTATTACTGAGTAAGCAATGGATTCTTTTTTTAAAAAATCTTCGTGCAGTAAGAGCCTATAGATGGAACCTTAGTTATTAATTTTGGAATTAATTAGCCTTAAAAACTTAGATATTTTGTAAGATGCCACATAATAAATCAAATACCGTCTTCAAACTTATATTAGGTATGCATTCAAAATGAAAATATGATGTATATAATTTCTGTCTAATATGATTATTCAATTTTATGTGTTAAAAATATGAACCTAGAGTTTTAGCAGGATAATGTTTCAAGGCAATTGCTTTTGGGGCATAGTAGCCAAAATATTTGATTGGAGTCCAGCAGGCACCTTTCTTTGTGGGAATCTCCAGTGTTGTTATCTGTGTGACTTCCATGCCCATCGTTGGTTGAGAAAGCCACTTTCACTTTCCTATTTCCCATTGTAGTTAAAGTCACTTACTGCCACAGAATGAGTGAATGTTACTTAACGTTTGGGGTTAGGTATGTGCCATCTCGCCCAAAAATCATTTCAACAGTTCCTTCTCGTTTATTCTTGGATACAGTTGCTCCAGGGTACAACAATAATTTGGAAGATAATGCATTTTGATCTAGGATGGTAAAATCTTTAGCCTTTTGTCCCAGGTTTACTTAATGCTCTCCCGGGCTCATTCTAAGACAATAAAGCATCATGATGGGATAGTTTGGTATAATCCAGTGCGTTGGAATCAGACAGTTCTGGGTTTGAATCTAGCTGTATGACTGTTTAGTGACATTCAGCCATTTAGTTTTAGGAACCTAAATCTTGGAGAGGTTACGTAACTTGACCAAAAAGGCAGAGCTAAGATTGAAACTCAGGGATTCTGACTGTGGAGCTGGTCTTCCATCTCTGCATTACGCTGGCCACCCTGTGTTTAGGAAATACATATATTCATATATAACTTTTAAAAATAAGCAGATATTCAGAATGCGTGATTTTACAAGCCTTTTACATTAGTGACTCAGTGGCAGGGTTCTAAAATTTATATGTAATTGTGTTTAAATACACCTCTATCTATTCTTGCAGTAACCAGAGAATGAGATAAAATCATGAATTTGATATATTTATTATGCCTAACACCTCTATATGTTATTTAAATATCCGAAAATGAAAAGCACAATTTTAGGCCAAGAAAACCCCCACAAATAACCAAAGAAAGTGTGCGTTCACCAAAGAAAATGAAATCACCTCAGAATTGGGGAAAGAAGATACTGAAATTTGAAACAATTATACATTTTTGTAGCACTCTTTTATTCACAGCCTCAGTAGTCAGGTTTTTGTACCTTGAAAGAGAAGATATGCTGTTTGTATGATCATCTGTCTGACTTTCGTTCTGAATGTGTATTTGTCTCAATACAAAAAGGAAGAATAAATGAATAATTCATATGCTACAAACCATTTTTGTCTTATCTCATTTGATCCTAAAGACACTTCTGAGGTAAATAGGACACTGATGAGAACTCCAACATTTAAGAGATTGAGATAAAGTCCAATGTGGTGGTTTAGAGCTGGCCTTGAAAAGAGTCAGCCTAGTTTTAAACCAGCTCAGCTTCAGTTTCTTTAAAATGCAGATAATCTTGAAATCTTTAAAATGCTGATAATAACCCCCAGCTCTCGGCTTGACTATAAGGATAAATAAAATCATGTATATTAAATGCTAAGTTATCAGGCAGCCACCAGGGCAGTGTGTCATAGATTATACTCTCCAGCACCACACCATCTAGGTACATAATTATGACTTTTAGCTCAGGGTGAGCTGGGCACTCACTGGCCTTAGCAATATATTTTTTTTAACAACAACTTTGTTGAAATGTAATTCACCTATGACACATTTCATCCTTTGAAAGTACACAATTCAATTGTGCAACCATCATCGTTACATAATTTCGATTTAGTTGCATCATCCTCAAAAGAAACCCTATACTCACTAGCAGTCATTCCCCATTCGCCCCTTCTACCAGCCCCTGGCAACCACTAATCTGCCTTCTGCTTCTATGAGTTTGCTTAGTTTTGGACATTTCATATAAATGGATGGCCTTTTTTGACTGTCTTCTTTCACTTAGCATAATGTTTTCAATGTTCATTCATGTTGCAACATGTATCAGCTACATGACTAAATATTGTGTCACTGTATGGATTACCACATTTTGTTTATTCAGTCCTCACTTGATTGTTATTTGGGTTGGTTTCCCATTTTAGCTGTTATGAATAACGCTGCTGTGAACATTTGTGGACAGGTTTTTGTGTGGACATACGTTTTCACTTCTTTTGGGTCCCTACCTAGAAGTGGAATTGCTGGGTCCTATGGTTATTCTGTGTTTAACATTTTGAGGAACTGCCAAAATATTTTTCAAAGTGACCTCATAATCTTACAGTCCCACCAGCAATGTATGAGGGTTCTAATTTCTCCACATCCTCATCAATGCTTGTTTTTGTCTGCCTTTTTGATTACAGCCATCCTAAATAGATGTGAAGTGGTATCTCATTGTGTTTTGGTTTGTATTTCCCCAGTGACTACTGTTGAGCATCTTTTCATGTGCTTATTGCCATTTGTGTAACTTCATTGGAAAATGGGCTATTCAAATCCTTTGTCCATTTAAAAAAATTTTATTTTTGCAAACACTTTTAGATTTACAGAAAAATTGCTAGGATAGTACAGAGGATTCCCTTCAACACCACACCCGGTAACCTTTCACATTAGTACAGAACATTTGTTACAATTAATGAACCAATATTGGTACACTGTTATGAACTTTATACGTGTTTAGGTTTCCCTGGACTTTTTACCCAATGTTCCTTTTCTTTTCCAGGATCCCATTAGGGTGCCACACTGCATTCAGTTGTCATATCTCCTCAGGCTTCTCTTGACTGTGATGGTTTCTCAGCCTGTCCTGGTTTTTGACGACCTTGACAGTTTTGAGGAATACTGGTCAGATATTTTATAAAATGTTCTTCTATTAGGATTCATTGGAGGTTTTTCTCATGATTAGACTGGGGTTATGGGTTTTTGGGAGGAAGACCACAGCGATAGAGTATCATTTTCATCACATACTGTCAACATACTGTCAACACGACTTATCTCTGTTGATGTTGACCTTGATCACCTGCTGAGGTAGCATTTGTCTGGTTTCTGCACTGTAAAGTGACTCCCCCCCACCACCACGCTTTCCATACTGTACCCTTTGGAAGGAAGTCAGTATGAGCAGTTCATATTTAAGAAGTGGGCAGTCATGCTCCACCTCCTTGAGGGTGGAGTATCTACATAAATTATTTGGAATTCTTCTGCACAAGAGATTTGTCACTTTCTATTCATTTTTTAATTTATTCAATTATTTATTTATATTGGTATGCGCTCATAAATATTTATTTTACACTTTGGATTATAGTCCGATACTGCTTTATTTTATTTCTCAATTTGTGCCACTTTGGGCTACTGGGCGCTCCTTCAGTTGATTCCTGTGTCCCTTTGACATACCTCTCTCACAATGGGGTTCTTTAAGTACTTCCTTACTTTCTGGCACCACTAGGTCCTGAAATGGTTTTTTAAAGTTTGCATACATTAAGGTTCATTCTTTGTAAAGTTTGGTGGGTTTTGACGAATGCCTAATGTCATGTATCCTATCCACAATTACAGTATCGTAGAGAATAGTTTCACTACCCTAAAAAATTTCTTATGCTTTTCTTATTTAACCTTTTCTCCCTTCTTTCCAAACATCTGATATCTACTGATCATTTTATTGTCTCTGTAGTTTTACCTTTAGAAAATGTCATATAATTGGAATATAGGTAGCCTCTTCAGACAGACTTCTTTCACTTAGCAATATGCATATGAGATCCATTCATATCTTTCCATGGATTGATAGTTCATTTCTTTTTATCATTGAATAATATTCCATTGTATAGAATTTGCTTATCCATTCATGTTGGAGGACATCTTAGTTGCTTCCCGTTTTTGGTGATTATAAGTAAAACTGTTATAAACATTTATATCTAAGTTTTTACGTTGACATGTTTTCCACTCAATTCGGTAAATACCTAGGAGTGAGATCGCTTAATCGCATGGTAAGACTATGTTTAGCTTTGTCAAAACCTGCCCAACTGTCTTCCAAAGTGGCTGTACCATTTCATGTTCCGACTAGCAATGAATGAGAGTCTTTGTTACTCTGCATCCTTTTCAGCTTTGGGGATTTTAGTCATTTTAATAGGTGTATATGGCATCTCACTGTAGTTTTAATTTGCAATTCTCTAATAACAAATGATGTTGAGCATCTTTTCATAGGCCTACTTTCCATCTGTGTATTTTCTTTGGTGAGGTGTCTGATCAGATCTTTTGCCTAGTTTGAAATTGAGTTATTTGTCTTTTTATTGTCGAGTTCTAAGAGTTATTTATATATTCTGGATATTAGAACCCTATGAAATATATGATTTACAAATATTTTTTTCCATTCTGTGAGTTGTCTTTTCACTTTCTGTCTTTTTGGTTGTGTGTCCTTTCAGGCGCAAACATTTTTACTTTTGATGAACTGTAATTTTTCTGGTTTTTGCTTTTGTCACTTGTGCTTTTGGTGTCGTATCTAAGAAACTATTTTCTAATCCATATTTTCTTCTAATAGTTTTACCTCTTACATTTAGGTCTGTTATCCATTTTGAGTTAATTTTTGTATATGGTTTGAGGTAGGGGTCTATCTTCCTTCTTTTGCAGTGTGTGTATTCAATTACTCCAGGATCATTTATTAAAAAGACTGTTCTTTCCCCACTGAATTCTTCTGACGCTCCTGTCAAAAGTCAGTTGACCATAAATTTAAGGGTTTATTTCTGGACTCTCAGTTCTGTTTCATTGATCTATATGTCTGTCTTCATGCCAGTATCACTCTGATTATTGCAGCTTAGTAGTAAGTTTTAAATCAGGAAGTGTGAGTCCTTCAACTTTGTCCTGCTTTTCAAGATTGGTTTGGCTCTTCTGGGTCCCTGGCACTTCCATGTGAATTTTAGCATTAAAAATATTTTAATTTTTGAAGTTTATCTTTACTTCTTTTCTTACATGTAGTGTTAATTTGTATTTGCTCCAGGCCCTTCTTCTCCAATCACTTGCCTGGGCTTCTTTCTCAGGACCAATCAGCTAGCTGTTAATTAATCCTATTGGAAGTATCAGCTGATTAAACTTGAACTTGGCAGAGATTGTAACTGGGGAGGATGTGTTTACAGTGATCTTCGGCTTTTTCCCTCCCCACCTCTCCTTCTCCAGTTAACTAACAAGTTCTCTAGTCCTCCATGTACCCCAATATCATTTGAATCCAATCCTTTGTTCATGTCTACAGATCCCACTCCCCTGAAATATGCTGCTGAAATTGTTTTCCCATCTTTAGCAACTTCCATCCATCAGAGACAAATTATCCAAACTATAGTTATGACCATATTATTTTTCCTGCTTAAAAACATTTTGGAACATGGATGAATCTCAAAACCATTACATTGAGTGAAAGGAGCCAGACACAAAAGAGTACCTATTGTATGACTACATTTTTATGAAGTCCAAGAACAGACAAAACTAATCCATGGGAATAAAATTCAGAACATTGGCTGCCACTGGAGGGTGGAGAGGGGAATAGACTAGAATGAGACAAGAGGGAATTTTCTAGGGTGGTGGAAATGTTCAAAACTTTGACTGGGTCATTTGTTATAAGGGTGCACACCTTTGTCACAACTCATTGAGCTACTGGACAATGCAGATTTGTGCATTTTCTGTATAGAATTATACTACAATTTTTTTAAAAATAAAAACTTTTCGTGGCTCCCCATTGCCTTCAGCTCAAACTCCTTAACTTGTCATTTAGGGACTTTGAAAATCTGACATCTGTGTAACTTCCCAGGTTTCTCTTGTCATTTCTCTTCCAGGGCCCGTGATCCAGCAAAGTAGAGTTCTCTCTCTTCTTCACAGGCACCGTGTTTTCCCTCTTCCGTGTCTTTGTTCTCACTTTGCCCTCAGTGAGAAATGTATTCCAATCTCCCATTGCCAGTTACCATGTATCAAAATGATCTTTCTTCAAATTCCGTATCAAATTCCATCCCGCTTCTCTAAACACCTGTCATGGTAGCATTTTGTATTTCTCTTATGGCGCTCTTGACTTTCCCCTGGTTTTATTGTAGTCATTTATATTGCTGGGTTTGTAGAGTGTTCCCAATGTGCCTGGCACTGTTTATGAACATCCCATTCCCACTTCAGCCTGTAAGTTCCATTAAAGGCAAGACTTACATTTGCTTCATTTCCATCATCCATAGTATCTAGGTAAGCCTTTATTAAATGGATGGATGTAAGATGGAGATGGATGGATGGAGGGGATGGGGCAGTGGACAATATTGCAGAGGGCTAGGCATCTCAGTATTTTTCAAAACCTGTAACATGGCGTCCATCCTACTTGTAAGGTATGATGAATGAGACAAAATATGACAGGAGATAAGAAAATTTTGGTAGCTGTCAGCCAAATCCTGAGCTTATAAACATATCTATGCAAATCTGAAAAACATGACAGCTCCTGGAATGTGTTTTGTGCAGTCTGTTAAGTCGTTTCCCCCATTACAACCCACCAGCTCCTGGGGATTTTATGATGTCCTCATCCTGACAGAGCCTTCAGACTTTGTCCTCAGGCAGTAATTCCCAACCAAGGCATCTGGCACATTGATGCGCCCAGAGGCGGTACTCAGTTGGTTTTGCTAATAGGGTGAACAGACTCCCCTTGGCAGGAGGGAGGGATTTACAATGCTCAGGGAGTAGGCTGAAGCTGAAGCAACTGGAGCTCTGGCGGTTATGCAGTCATTGGACATGAAAACCTGGTTCAAGCTCAAGAGATGCACCTTTTGGGAGGGGCTGGTGCATTATGGGTCATGGGAATCCATGTGTGAATGCGAATTTGACATCACCTGAAATTAGCAAAGCTCTCATATGAAACTTACCAAACGAAAGCCAACATCTCCCCCTTCCTCCTTTTTAAAAATTCTTTTATAGAGGAATACTGGGAAGGTGGCAGGAAGCTTTTAACTCCTTAAAAAGAAAACACAGCCAAAGAACATTTGGTAGGGGAAGAAGGTATATTTGTGATTTTCATCATTGGCTTATTAAGATTTCATCTATAAGATTTTTTTTCCTGAGATTTTACACATAATCTGTCAGGAAAAGCCAGTTCTTATGGATGATAGGGCTCCCCACCCTTTTCTGCCATATACTCTTTTCAAGAGATGGGGACATCTTGACAGTCAAAGGAATAATGTTTTAGCTTCATTCTTTCCCTTCTCAAACAGGCCACCTTAGCAGGGAAAAACATAACTAGAGAAGTTTGAATGTTTGTTCAAAATCTCAGAGAACTATTTAGGTCAGACTACTTAAATCTGATTTCATCAACAGAGGAGGTGCACTTACTGAAGGCAGGAGAGAGAACAAGCCCCTCCCACTCCTGCCATATGGCTAATTATACACACGCACATATGTATATGAAGTTCTAAGTCCAAGGAAAATAGAAAAGAGTTTCCGTTTTGCTAAAATGTTGGCCACACTTAACAAAAGAAGACTTTTTTATACTATCTTGTTGTTACAGGATTTAAGAACAATGAATATCTTGGAAGAGCTTTAAAAAAATGGCAAAAAACTCCACAGCCCAGAAAGTAGACACAGTATACTTACAATATTGTTGGCAAAGTAAAGCTCCTCAGCTTTACTTTTCACCCCCAGTTTTTTCCTCCTATCCTTACCTGGCTAGAATGGTGACTCAGCAAACAGCAGTGCCTGCATTACAGCTGAGAGCTCTGCAGGAGCTCCACCCCCACTCGGATGCTTTCCTGACCTGGCACATTCAGCCTCCATGGAGCTCTAAGTCATTGTGTTGTTCATGTGATTTATAAACTAATCTGTATCAAGCCCTCTGGCTCCTCTGTGGTCTATATAGTTTATTTTGGCAGGCTGTAATAATCATTTTTTTAAAAACAATTCATCTTGTTGTAGCTCCTGGCTAAACAGATTTTTCAGACCAAAGCCATGTAACATTTTGCTGTTGGGCCATTTGCAAATGGGGAGTATACATCATTTTTCCTCTTTACATTTGGGTTTCTAGCTGATGACTTTATCAATCACACAAGCATTTTTCATCACCTTTTATTTCATATATTACTCAGGTAATATGTAAATGTATTCTCATTATTTAAAAAATGTGATCCATAATTATACAGATGGGAAATAAAGTGCTTCACTTCTGTTGCCCTCCTCCTCTTCAAACTTATGCTCCTCCCCAGAGATAACAAAGATTATCAATCTTATATTGTTCTTCTGGATCTTTCCTTTACCTTTATATCATATTTATACATTTGGAGAAATGCATTGTCCCTTTGCTCTTTAATATGCATTTTAGAATCAGCTTGTCAAATTTCATGGAAAAATTACATGGAATTTTGTTTGGAATTATGCTAAATTTATAGATTAATTTAGAGATAATTGATACCTGAGGCTTTCTATTAATGGGCAGAGCACTTGAAAATTCTTAAATGAAGTTTTATAATTTTCTACCCAATAGTTTTGCAGATCTTTTGTCATATTTATTCCTATGTATTTTGTATGCTGTGTTTCATTATTTTCATTTATACTTTACACTATTTGTTGCTGGCATAGAGAAATGAAGTTGCTTTTTAAATGTTCTTATAGTCAACAAAATTGTTGAAATCTCTATGAATTTTGTCATATGTTTGTAGATTCCCATGAGTTTTCTTTGTAGAAAATCATACTGTTTGTACATATTACTGGTTTTGTGTCTCAGTTTCCATTATTTCTACCTTTTTCCTACCTGACTGCTCTGACCAGGATCTCTAGTATACTGTTGAGCAGAAGTAGTCATAATGGACATCCTTGTCCTGTTCTTGATTTTTAAAGGCAGTGCTTCTAACATGTCTAACATGTCACTATAAACTGTGATGTTTACCGTAAGTTTTTGATAAATTTCTGTTATCAAGCTAAAGAAGTTTCCTTCTATTTCTAGTTTTCTGAAAGTTTTATCTTGAATGAATATTGAATTTTATTCAGTATTTTCCTGGAGTTAATGAAATGAGTGTATAATTTTTTTCCTTTGGTATTTTGATATAGTGAATTGCTTTAATATATTTTCTAGTGTTGAATCATTTATATATTCCTTGGAAAAGATATTTTGCATTTATACAATTTTATGCATTGTTAGATATTTCATTTAGCAATATCTAGTGGAATTGGGAGCTAGACTTTGAATGCTGGCTGAAGTAACCTGTGGCTCCATGATTCTGCGATTAATTTTCAAGGACTCTGATTTATATAAAACTTTGGGAAGGAAATGTGCGTGATACTTTTTCCTCATTGGAGGAGCCTGAAACCTAAAAACACTAAATGACCAATCTAACATCACACGTTGGAAGCAGAGTTATATGAAGTGGTTGTACTTACTGGGTTTTTACAACTTTGCGGCTTACTTGTTTATGAACCCAGTGTTCCTCTGTGCAGTGGAGATCATAACAGCCCCTATCTCATGTCGTTGTTGGAGATTAAAGCAACAATGCATGTAAAGTGCTTTGTATGGTGCCTAGCACGTGGTGGAGAACTCATTCATTCATTCTTTCTTTCAATAAATCATTATTGCACACCTAACCATGTGTTCTAGGAGCTGAGGATATAGTAAAAAATAAGACAGAAGTGGTGCTTGTTTTCAAGAAGTTTATGTTTTAGTAGCGAGGGACGGATAATAAATTCAAGCAAAAGAAAACGTAAAATCAGTGAAGGATTTTCCGAATGGGAGTGTCTTGATGGAAAGAGATCACTGGTACTTTGTGGAGAATAGACTGTAGGAGGCCAAAGTGGAGGCTGTTACTGTCTTGAAGGCAAGTGACCCTAGTGGCTTGGACTAATGCGGTAACAGCAGACTCTGTGAGAAATAGATAGATTTGGGGTATATTTTGGAAGCATAATCAGTGGGATTTGTTGATGGATTCGCTGTGTGGGTGAATTTTAGGGCTTTTTAGCTTACCTTTTATAGCTGTTTGTGGCTACTATAGAGAAATGGGTGTGGAGAAAGAGAACAATTCAGGATGACTCCTAGATTTTTTATTTGAACATCTGGGCTGTGCTCTTTACTGAAATAAGAATGTTTAGGGAAGGAACGGATTTTCCCCCCAACGGGCAATAAGAGTTGATCATCAATAAAAACTAGCCATCATTATTCTCATTCTTCAGATTATAGTCTGAGCCTCATTGCTTTCTTCTCTTTTGATGAGGAAAAATATTTATAAGTTTGCATGAAGGGAATAAAAATACAATTTATTTTAGTTAAAAATAAACATAAAATGTAATCAGAGCTATAGTCTTGACAAATAGATTTTCTCTTTTTATTTTCAGTTCCATTTTCTTATTATAGAAATATGGAATATTTTTATAATATGGCGTCCATTGCAAAGTGTGTAAAGTGCATTTTTATTAAAAGAAAACATATGTATGTAAACCTATGCATTCTATTAACTACCATTCACCTAAGCATTGCTCTCAAATGTGACTCATAGTTACTGTTGGGACCTGTCAAGTAAAACGTTGTCAGTAAAAGTTTTGCAATACGTATATATAAAATGATTTCTCCGTGTGTTTTGCTTTTGGTAGCAACTCCCAAAAACGTCACATAAAAAAATCTATTTCCTCCGTAGAACTGTAAATGTGAACACAGATATCACAGGCAGAGCAGCTCTCTGACCTCCAGGCAAACCTGATGCTCCGTATTTGCTTTCTTTAGTAGTTCTTCTGATGGTGGCCGACCGAGTGTCACCTTTGATGGAAAATTCTCTTTGACTTTAACACGGAGCACCATTCAGTACCTCTGTGACTGGATTATGCATAAAATTTATGTGTGTGCCACTCGCTGGAGATTAAGTAATTAAGATGCTCTTAATATTGCAGGGAAAACATTGCAATTCTCATTATTTTAATAGACTGGTGGACTCCGGGGATTTCGTAAGAGGATGCAATATCTTGCTTTCCAAATTGGCAAAATTCACAACTTTGACTATTTGGCAAGCTGAATTTGCAATTTTGTGATGACTTGTGTAGAAAGAAGTCATCTCAGATCAATTCTTAGAGGACAGACCATTCTTACAAATAATAATAATACTCTGTGTCATGGCGGCTTTATTATTAGTGCCACTCAAGCACTAACGACTGCACAGCCAGGGAGTGAGCGGCCTTTTAATCTCTGCTTTGAGAGGGTCCCTGAGGCCCGGAGGCACTCTCAGGGCAACAGCACAGCTGTCCCTGCATGAGATTGTCTTTTAGGGGCCTCACCAGGGATGACTAATGGGTCTGTACAGTTCACAGAACTGCACTGCAGAGTTGACACTGGAAATACAAAAAGACAAATATCTTCTTTTGTTCAACTTATATTCCATCTTGTTCCAAAAATAACTCTAACTAGCTTATTAAAAAACAAAAAAATTATGACCTGCTCTACAATCCTGAGGTGCAATTTCTCTTTCATCTCCATAAATCTTTAATTGATTTTTTAAGCCCATCATGTTAGCAGTAAGTACGGTATCTCCCTCCATGGGTTCACCCCTCCTTCTGAGTTGTCAAAACTAAAGTGATACAAATATGATGTCTTAGGTACTCCAATATTAACGTCTGGCCAAAATTCCGTGCTCAGTGGAGAGAGCCCTTATTCAATCAGGCCAAGAGTGCTGTTGCTCCTTGTAGCTGCCAGTGTTGCCCATTGGTCCTCCAAAGTCCAGTGGAAGCTGGTCAATTCTATAAAGGATTTCGATGTCCCATCTCTCTGGGGAGTGAGTTGTGGCTCTTGAAGGGAGGCGATACTATCCCCTCGATGCCACACTTGATCAAGTGTTTTGATAAAGCATCAGTTCTGTGCTAGGCACTGTTCAGTATACCAGGAATACAGTGGGGAATAAAAAACCAGACAGACAGTCTTATGCAGGTAGCATATTCTCTGTTGGGGTTCCCAATCAGCAAGTAAATGACCGGTAGTCTATTTTATGTAACACCATAAAAAGAAAGATGCTACCAACTAAACTATAACAGACCATCTACTGGAAGGTGATTCTGATTTCAACAATGTTAAATTGTAAAAAAATTTTAAAAAAAGGAGAGCGAGAGAGAGAAAAGATAAACAAAAAGAAAGTAGACTGAGTTACCCAAAATCCTGAGATGAAGATTGGAGTGCAAGTAATTTATTTGGGAACTGGTTCCAGAAAGTACCACAAAGAAGTGGTTACATGAGATAGGAAAGACAGAAAGCCAATCAGGATGTGATAATGAGCAGGCAACCTCTGTGGGCAACTGGAACTCAAGCCCACCATGAACTTTGGGAGGTGGTTTAGAATATGCCTCAGTGTTGTCCCGCCCAAGTGGGAAGGAGGCTAGGACATTTATCTACCAACTCCTATTGATCATTGGCTGAGGTGTCAACTCAGCCAACGCGTCAACTCCCAGGTCTTCAGGCCTGCTGTGCACAGAGGCCAAGCACTCCAGGGAAACTCTTCAGGTGGAGAGTGGCAGATGCTTAAAGCAGGAAGCCATCAGTGTGCCTGGGAGGATAAGTGCCAGGGGACACTGGAGGAACACCAACAGTGCCCTTTACAGTGAGCATCTCAGGATTGTTGAACAGTAATTTTAGATTATAATAAATACCATGAAGGAAGTAAAGTGGAGGAAAGGTGTGGAGGTGGAGAAGGAATGCCATTTTAGAGTATGGTGGAGTTTTTCATTTGAGAAAATGACATTTGAGCAGAAACCTGAATTTTGAGGGTTGAAGCATGAGTAGCCCTGAGGGAATGGTCTCCAGTGGAGGAACCAGCTGGTGTAAAGACCTTGAGATGGCAGAGAGCTTGGTAGTCCAGGAAACTAAAGGAGCCTTCATGGGTGAAGCATAGTCAATAGTGGGGAAAGTGGTAGGGAATGCCTGTGGCCAGGTAAAGTCCCAGTCATGTAGAACCTCATAGCCATGGCAAGCAATTTGGATTTCATTTCGAATATGATGAGAAGCTACTAGAGGGTTTTGAGCAGTATGTATGATCTGTTTTTGTTTTAAATGATCACTGTGATGACCTCTGAATGGGAATAAGAGTAGAAAGGGGAGATGCGTTAGGAAGCTGTTGTATCAATCCAGGGGCAAGACTGTTGTGGCTTAGAGCAGGGAAATAGAAATATTGTAATAAGAAGTGTTCTTATGATAAAGGGAAGTGCTTCCTGTTCATGCCAAAGTGGTCTCCAACCATTTATAACAAATGGATGAAATGCAGAGCCAACAAGGTCTAAAAATAGATCCGATCATTGACTAAGAATAAGATTTAGGAGTTTATAACTAAGTACACACTTAAAGAGCAGTAACAAGGATAGTGACTTGAATATCCAGAAAGTCAAAAGAGCCAAGAGGCTCAGGGCAATAATAAAGATGAAATACAACCAACCTGAAACCTGGTGGGCCAGTGCTCTCCTTGGCCAGTCTCTAGGCCATAGAGTAACATTCAGTCACTCATTAACTCAATCGTGAAATTTCTGAAAAAATAATGTAGATTGTACTTAGATTTTTGTGCATAGCGATTTTTGCCCATCACGCAGCAAAGTTTTCCCAAATGCTCTTTTGCCAATATGTCTCTCCCATCAGATAGCTCATGCACTCCTTGACTGCCCCTAAAGGCTTTTCTTCCCATTTCTAAACTTCTGTGAAATCTGCCCACAAAATCAAGCCCAAGACGCCTTTCCCCCTCATTCATTACCCCAAAAGCTTCTTAACTGCTATTTTTGCCTTTGACGGTCTCCCCCACAGCGTACTGTTGCCTAAAATACTCCTTTTATCCTATCAGTCCCCTAAATGAAACCTTTCTGAGGCTCTTATTCCTTGCCTAAGGATAACAATCTCCTTAGTTGCTAGATAAGGCTTATCTCCTACTCCCCCCTCACGACCCGCAACCTCAGCTTAACAGAGTTTGCCATGCTCTGAACATACTTTGTTGCTACCCCTCTGGGTCTTTGCTCTTTCTTGTCTCCTCTGGAATTTTCCATTGTGTCGGCTCTACACACACAGATACACACACACACCATCTTTGCCTGCAAAAAAAATACATCTCAAGTCTTTTTCTTTCTTTTAAACAATTTATTTATTTATTTTGAGGAAGATTAGCCCTGAGCTAACATCTGCTGCCAATCCTCCTCTTTTTGCTGAGAAAGACTGGCCCTGAGCTAACATCTTTGCCCATCTTCCTCTACTTTATACATGGGATGCCTACCACAGCATGGCTTGCCAAGTGGTGCCGTGTCCGCACCTGGGATCCGAACCAGCGAACCCCGGGCCTCCGAAGTGGAACGTGCACACTTAACCACTGCACCACCAGGCTGGCCCCTCAGATCTTTTTCTTAAAGCCTTCCCTATACTTGGGGCAACCCAGCACAGGAGATATAGCAGATCGTAATGTAGCACAACTACAAGTATTAGCTAGGCATTTATTGAGCAGCTACTTTATAACAGCTTCTGTACTTGGTGTACAAAGGTGAATATAGAATACCTTTGCTAGCCTCAAGGAGCTCAGTTCAGGGGGAGAGATGAATGCATAAGTACACCCTCGTAGATGCAGGCACAGAGCCACGACTGAGCAACCAAAGGCAGAGGTCTCAGCACCAAGGAGAGTTCCTCGTGCACCCAGCCTTGAGGCATTCCTCACATTTTTGGAAGCAGGTCAAAACTTTGTTAGGCTTCATCCTGACATGCAAGAGTTTCTGGCTTAAAGGAAGCCTCATTAGACATGCCCTGGATCCCTTTCAATTAGGAAAATACTGCTTCAACTTATGAACTTGCAAGGTTTGAGGACTGAAGATTAGTTGGGGAATTTATGTCCTTAGAAGGTCCTCTTGGATCAAATCCTCAAGGATGGTTCTCATTCTAGAATTTTAGATGGAAGCCAAAACTATTTTATTGGAATTTTCTTTCTCAGCCTTTGGGGGATTGTAGCCTGATTCCTGACTAGTCTAGACAGAATTTATCTCCCCAGCCTCTAATACCACGCACCTGGCAGCTGTGATGTTATTGATGAATGCCTTGCTTCCTCAAAATATTCTGGAAATTTCTAGAGTAGCACAGTCCAATAGAAATTTAATGTGAACCACAAATGTAATTTAAAATTTTCTAGTAGTCACATCAAAAAACGTAAAAAGAAACAGGGGAAATTAATTCAATATGTTTATTTAGCCCAGTAAATATAAAATGCTATTTCAACATCTAATGAATATTAAACAATTAATGAGAGGTCTTACATTCTGTTTTTCCTCCTAAGTCTTCAGAATCCACCATCTTGTTCTTATACAGCACGTTTCAATGCAGACTAGCCACGTTTCCAGTGCTCAATTGCCACGTGTGGTTAATAGCTACTGGAGAGACAGCACGGCTCTGGATGTCAGAGAGCCTGTCTGTACTCCTGCTCCAGCCTTTCTATGTAATCTTTCCAAATCTCATGTATATTGGCCAGAAAAACACCATCACTGTGACAGGTGATGTCAAACCAACTACTTTCTGTCCTCTCTTTACAACTTAATGGGAGGTGGGAGGAAAGAATGTTTAAGTCTCAGAATAAATGTTTGTATTTAGGAAAAAAATCAACCTAATCGAGCCTTCCTCCTTGGCTTCTCCCTCTCTTTTATCCTTGACTTCTTGTAATTGAAGATAGCAAGGATGATCCCCTGCTTTCTAAAATGTAGTTTAGTTTAGAAATAAGGTTAAGACCTATTACTCATACCCAGCTTCTGATTGTCTGTGTCTACTTTGATTTTTTTTAATATTTTACTTTTTATATACATATGAATTTTGTGTATACATCATTATATTTCAACTCCTGTATAGACTACATCATATTCACCACAAAAACTCTATTATAAAATGAGGAAGGTAAGCTAAATAATGTCTATGGCTTCTCTCACTATAAAATTTCTATCTATACCCAACAACCCCTAAAATGGTACATTTCACACAATAGTCATTCTATAAAAATTTAGGGATTTTCTACCTAATGGAACAAAATGTTGGTGGTGCTAAAGAATATGAATAGTTCCTTGAATTTTACTGTTAATTGGCTGAACCTCTGCTGCCTTAGGAGAGCAATATGTGCCATGACTTTCCATAGCAGCAAAAATAAGTTATGGAAACATCAGATGTGTTAATCAGTTTTCCACTATAGTACAAAATGTTTGGGGTTTTTTTTGAGAAAGATTAGCCCTGAGCTAACATCCACTGCCAATCCTCCTCTTTTTGCTGAGGAAGACTGGCCCTGAGCTAACATCCGTGCCCATCTCCCTCTACTTTATATGGGGGACGCCTGCCACAGCATGGCTTGAGCAACAGTACCTATTGGGATCATGTCCATGCTTGGGATCCAAACTGGTGAACCCCAGGCTGCCAAAGCGGAGCATGCGAACTTAACTGCTGTGCCACTGGGCCGGCCCCACAAAATGTTTATTTATTATTATTATACTAATAACTTACTGGAAAAGCACCTCTTAAGAATTTTATATATCTAGTTAGTTTAACTAAAATTGTCTCTTGATTTAGAAAGGAATTGACTTAACTGTTTGTAGTTATTTTTTGGTAATTATTTAAGAGATGAAACAATCATTTTTAGGTAAAAATGATTCTGTGTTCAGTTCTTTCCTTGAATTTTCAGTGTCTCTGGAAAATCTTTAAGGTTTATCAGGATGATGAGAAAGCTTAAGTTTAGTGGATCTATGTAGAATTACATTGGGTTTCATCATAAAATCCTTTAGAACATTTTTAAGCCTCTAGTGAACTTTAGAAGGATCTGGAAACTGTGTGATTGGCTGGCACAACACCGAGGGCGGTTAAGGCAAATCAGGAAAGCCTTGTAACTTTTAATCTATTTGCATTCAACACCCAGGATTTAAAAACATTCAACGTGTAATATTGTTTGAAAGGCAAATAGTTTGAGCTGTTAATCCCTACAGATAATTTTAAATTAGCTGAGCTCTCTCGTTGGCATCCTTTTTAAAGCCTTCTATGCTTTTCATTATTATATTTTTGTAAACACTGCCTCCATTCCTTCGGGTGCATACAAATGGATACAAACATACCAAATGACAGACGCTCCACTCAAAAGCTTCAAATTGGATTAGACAGCCGGGAAGGGGCCCTAGGAGGGTGGAAGAAGCTTAAGGTCCCGTCCTGGACTGCCTGCCTTACTTATGCAAATGAGTTGAGTGATATTGGACCACCTTTTAAATATGAGTAATTAGCTATAGAAAATAAGGTCAGCAAAACCTTGAACTAGAGAGAGATCATTTGAATGAAGCGGGGGTCGTGGACTGCAAGCAATTCATATAGACCAGAACAAAACAGTTCTGTGGGGTTGTATTTGTGTGTGAGGTCATTTCAAACCAAAGAGATGGGAGAGACGCCTTTTCAGAATTACTGTTTGGATTTAAAGATAGGTAACTGAAAATAGGCTTTTATTCCTGATATTGATCCCCACCGGTGGTAGCCCCTTCTGCTGCTTGTGGAAAATAGAAAGAGGAAAAAGAGTTAAGCAGTGAAGGGAGGCAATGGACCATTAATAGAGAGATGTTGAGTCGTGCATCATCTTCTGTGTGAGCTGCAGTCTTTCCCAGGAAAGTAGTTTGAGGTTTGGGAGGACCCTGTGCAGTCAGTTTACAGCAATACTGAGATTTCTGCCCTTCAGCTGGAGGAGAAAAATCGATCTGAAAACCACTAAAGAGGATTTTTCCCTCCACTACTCTGGAATTAGCTCTAAACGGATGGAAATCTGCCCATATCTTTGGAGACTTCTGTGAAAGATAAGCAGCTAAGTACCTTCTGCATCTAAAGGATGGAAGAGAGATCAAAATAGTTAAATCTGAGGTCTCCCGAACATTCTCAAAATTACTTTCCCTTATTTTGGCAGCCAGCCAGCCAGCCCCTTGTCTTTGCAGTGAAAACTCAAAAAAAAAAGAAGCTGGTGGAATAGACTCAAGGGACATGAACCAGCCAGATGAGGAATTGAAATGGGAAATTGCCACTCTCTTGTCTTCTATTTTCTTTATGTTAGGAGGAAAAAAAATTAGGGAATCTCCTACTTGTCCTGTGAAGGAAAATACATCAGTGGGAGAAGCAATTATTGCTTTACAAAGCTAGTTGTGAGTTATGATTTGAGAGGTGCGGTCAGTTTGAGGTTGAGTACAAATTCTGACGTGATGATACCTGTAGTCTGAAGGAGTGCTCACTAACTCTAAGGTTTGTACTCTAACAAATTCCAATGCCACGATTTTCTTGCTGTGTGAGTTTAGGCAAGTTACTTAACCTCTCTGATTCTCTATGTCTTCTTCTGTAAAATTTCAGTAGTAATTAGAAATACATCATCATGTTATTGTGAGGATTAAATTAGTTAATAGAGGTACATATGATGAAAACAGCAATGGAAGGGTTCAATCAGTGCCACCTTTTATTACATAATCAAGTCCTAATATATAAATAGCAAAATGGTCAAATTTCCCCATTGTCTAATTGGTCTCTTCGTTTTTCATTCCTCATCTTATATAACATATTAAAAATATGGGGGCATCTCATTTTATCATTCCTTGATTACTAGATAGCGTCTTATCTTTATTTTAAAATAATTGAAAGAAGTCCAGTGGGGAGGGGAGGTTTTGTAGCAAGCCCTGCTTTCAGGTGTGTGGGAGTCACTCACAAGCACAAGCTGTCCAGTGGGTTGTGCCCCCTCCATGTTAGGTTTCTCATCTCAGGCAGGATGATCATCTGTTCCCTCCTGTCACCTTCCAATCTAATTACAGATGACAAAGCCCAGAATCGATCTGCTCTCTTTCCTGATCAGGCCAGATTCTGTCCCTCTGTCACTCCCTCACCTTTGCTCATCCTGTTCTTTTCACCTGGGAGGACCTGCCCTATTCTTTCCCAGAGATGGGCAAAGATCTCATCATTTCCCTCTTTCCTCTATGGATATTTTATTACTTTAAAAAGGATGCCTTTGTAGAATAGTGGGCTTTAGAAATGCCAACTGGAACATTTTATTTTGAGATATGGTTATGAATAAAAGAAGGCAAGGAACTATGTAAGCTTTGCAAGCTTGAATATATGTCTGATGAAATAGACGATGTGCAATGAACTTGAGAAGGAAAAACTAATGGAGAGTCCTGGATGAAGGAGATACAGGTAAACAAAATTGTTTCCAGTTTTGTTTTTCTATGTTGTTAATCATTTCACTGCACTGTTCTTCTTTACTAATAACTACACTTGTTTTCCATTTTCTTCTTCAGTTAATAATGTTGAAAGGAAAGATAAGGTGGAGAGGCTGGGGGCTGGCCTGGTGGTGTAGTGGTTTAGTTTGTACACTCTACTTTGGCAGCCCAGAGTTCACTGGTTTGGATCCCAGGCACAGACCTAGCACCACTTATCAAGCCATGCTGTGGCAGGCATCCCACATATAAAATAGAGGCAGATGGGCGCGGATGTTAACTCAGGGCCAGTCTTCCTCAGCAAAAAGAGGAGGACTGGTGGCAGATGTTAGCTCAGGGCTAATCTTCTTCTTCTTCAAAAAAAAGGTAGATGGGGCTGGCCCCGTGGCCGAGTGGTTAGGTTCGCGCGCTCCGCTGCAGGCGGCCCAGTGTTTCGTTGGTTCGAATCCTGGGCGCGGACATGGCACTGCTCATCAGACCACGCTGAGGCAGCGTCCCACATGCCACAACTAGAAGAACCCACAACGAAGAATGCACAACTATGTACCGGGGGGCTTTGGGGAGAAAAAGGAAAAAATAAAATCTTTAAAAAATTAAAAAAAAAGGTAGAGAGGCTTTGTATGATAAATAGTAGGAAAATAAGAGTGATTGGGAGAAGTGACAAAATGTTAAAGAATTTATAAAATAGGCAGATTAAGATATAAAGTGATTGTTAAATGTTAACATTATTAAGCATTTACTAATAAGGTAATGCTTTGCATATGTTGTAATATTTTTTTCTTAAGACTCTGGGAGGTAGGTTACTACTATTGGGGCCATTTACAAATGGGAATGACAAACTTTGAAGGGGCAAAGAGGCCTAAAGTTACAAACTAGTGAGGGAGACAGAACCAGAGCTTGGACCCAGGACTGTCTGAGCCAGAGTTCTGAACTACTGTGGCCCTTTATGAATATAGAATAAATAAGCTGAAAAAGAAGTGGAGACATGGCAGAATAACTGAGGAAAAGGAAAGTTCTGGAAAAAAAGAAAAATGACAGACGAATTGGTGGAAATGATGGAATGATTGAACGACTACTAAAGGAAAGACAGGAGGGGTATAAGAACAAGGAGCGACAACATGGAAAGAAGGGCATAGAGCCAAGGATGTGTGAGGAGGTGAAGATGGGTCTGTTTGAATTCAGTGAATTTTTTTCTCAGATTATATGTGAGTTCATGTATGGAATCATATGCAGGAAAGCATAGCCAGACTCAGGCAGTCACTGATTGGTGTAAGAGTTCATAGGGACCTACTATGTGCAAAGCACAGGGCTTGGTGTGAGAGTTAACAGAAGTAGTTTATAATTTAAGATGGGAAGAAGAGACAGTAATGTTCTTTAAAAGCTAAATCACGTTAAGAAAAGGTAGTAAATGTAAGTGCGAGATGATAAGGTCTAAGGGCAGAGTTCCTCAGTTCCCTCATGACTCTGTCCCCCCATTAAATCGTCATGGAGGGAAATGGACTTGATCTTGGTGCTGATGCGAGGCAGAGATTCAAGCAAAGGGAGAGGAGTGAGGAGCACATTCCAAGAGTGGTGTCTAGAAGCAGAGTCAACAGAGGTACGAGGCTGCAATGGGCCTGGCGTGTTTGGGGCTGGGATTGCAGAGCTGTTTAGATGGAAAAGCCTGTGTATGGGGGCTGGCCCCATGGCCGAGTGGTTAAGTTCGAGCGCTCCGTTGCAGGCGGCCCAGTGTTTCGTTGGTTCAAATCCTGGGCG